>NW_011175069.1:0-1323 GCF_000146605.3 Meleagris gallopavo
AAGGAAGGAAGGAAGGAAAAATAAATAAAAGAAAGAAAGAAAGAAGGAAAAGAAAGAGGAAATAGACAGAAGCTCTGCAAAGTTCTTCAGGAGCCCTACAGGAGGGATGCAGCTTACAGCAAGGAGCGCTGTATGGTGTTCCTGAAGATTAAAAAAAAAAAAATGCAGGCCCGTTTGGATTTGAGTGTAGAAACACACTTTAAGGTAGTTTAATTCGCAGCTTGTGGAAAAAATGGAATCAAATATTAAGAAACTCCCGCAGGAATTCACCCCACCCTCCTCCCGGTAATCCTTTACATAAAAGGAAAGGATTACAAAGAAAAAGATTTTGCGTGTGTGTGTATTAAAATCTTTGGCTAAACATATTGTTGTCCAATTAATACCTCCGAGTTGGGTTGTGTTGGGGCTGAGCTGTCTCCTTCCCTCCTTAGCGGTGTAACTGGAAACATGAGCCGGGAGGGAGGGAAGGAGGGAGGGAGGAGGGAGCCCTAACTTTTCCCCAAGTCCGTTAGCAGAAGTGTTGAGGCGGATCGCTAAAATGAAGCGGGAGAGCGATTTCCACGAGGAGCGCGGAGCCACGCAGCACAGCGATGACAGTTTAGTGGAAATCAGATGAATGTGTAATACAGCGAGCTCCTTCCAGTCCAGCAGCTCTCCCAACTGCACCTATTCATCTGCCACTTGGAATTATTTCCCGAGGAGCGCGCCGTGAAAGGCTCGCAAACCGGTTCGGAGCCCCGCTAAAGAACTTCTACCACCCATAGCAGTATGACGATTATCCTTCGGATAGGGCGAGTCACGCTATGTTTTCACATTTTAATTGTAATATCTCTCGTCCCCCCCCTCCTCCCCTCCATTGATGTCTGAAAGTAGTTTGGGCTCCGAGCCTCACCCCTCGATCTCCATCGGAATGCAGAAAAGATCTTTAAAAAAGTTTTGAATTCCTCAATGATTTTTCTTCTAGAAAGGCGGCTTAGGATAATTATTTCAGCTTTATTGAGGGCAGATTAGTTGAAGTCTGGATGCTGCGTTTCAATACTCGTTGTACATGCCTTTACAATGTCGGTATTGTTTGCTACTGTGTGTGAACCTATTCAAAATATACACTTTTTAACACCAAGCAAAGTCCTGTCTAAATATACACAGTAAGTCTGGAAAGATGTCCATGACCCGTACAAATCTCTGTAAATCACACTTCCATAGCTACAGAAACCAAACAAAAGAGTTACCAGCTCAAGATGCTGATTAAATCTTCTTAAAAGCAACATACCTAATAATAAATATAGTTGCGCGGCAGCGGGGGCAGGCGGCCCGGCTCGCTCT
>NW_011175070.1:0-1321 GCF_000146605.3 Meleagris gallopavo
AAAAAAAGTAGAGCTTGTGGATTGAGATAAAACTAAGCTTGCTACGATGAAGAAAAGGAGAAGGATAACAGTTATGACTATATATTTGTATGTCTTATCAATCTATATATCTACCTATTTACGTATATAAAAAGTGATGCACAATCATATAGCTCACCATCCCCTGATGAATTCCCAACTAGTCCCCTGAGCAGTAGAAGAGAGGAAAATGAACTTCCATCTTCTGCATGATGTCATATAGTATGAAATATTCCTTTGGCTAAAAGTCAGCTTCCTAATTCTGTTTTCTCCTAGCTCCTTGGGACCCTTGCTTCAAATAACCTTGGTTCTCTCTACAACACTGTTTAGCAGCAATTACAAACATGATGTGGTGGCAATGCTTTTCACCCCCCTCCTCCCTCTCCCTGCTGCTTATCTCTCTCTTGTTGTCCCTGGTCTGCAAATCTTCAGACAAAAGATTTTGCCAACTTTGACCAGGACTTGCCTACACTTGTCCATCAGTGTTCCCCAGCAAGCTTTGAGATAAAGGTGCAAAAGAATAATCTCTTACAGCATCATACCAAACAATACCAAAGTAAATAATTCCATCCCAGCTGAAAATAAGAAACAAGGGTTAGTTTTTATGGTTATCTTCATACCTATGAGATAGAAGAGTTCATGATAATCTCAGAAATGAACTGGGTAGCATGGATATTACTGCAATAGGAGATGAGTAATTTCAGTACACATTTCCTTTTCAGTATTTAAACAAGTTTTTCTTTATTGTGCACTATGGCAGGATGTTCATTAGTTTATATGTTTTCTGTTTTTTAGAAGTGATCTTACTCTATTTAGTTGATGAATGAAAATAATAGGATCTTCTTTTAAGATCTTCTTTTAGTATCTTCTTAACTTTACTATTCTTTATTAAGCCAACTACAGAAGATGAAAAACATATAAATTTGGAATATTATATCTCTTTTTCATGGTCTAGCCTTACTGACAGTACCTTATCTGACAATCTGTTATGACTGTCAAAGGAAGATTTCTTGTTAATTTCAGAAGGAGAAAAAATTACAAAATCATCTGAGTGGTTTAACAAAATCTTGCTCACTGGCTTGCAATAAATCTCTGAGAACAGAGTTAAATTTACCTTCCAAGGGAAAATAATCTCTAAATGGATTCAGACTTAGTCATTTAACATCACTGTTGGATGAAATATTTAACTCACAGTTTTCATGTCCATTCTGCTTAGTAGTAACTAGAAAAATCTATGCAAGCATGCATATCTAAGGAATTAGAGTGACTCCTGATAACTGATACATTTTTTCTCAAATGTAAT
>NW_011175071.1:0-1314 GCF_000146605.3 Meleagris gallopavo
TTTTGCATCTACAAAGCTCTGTTTCCAAAGTGCTGATCATCGTGAATAATTTATCTTATGACAGGACATGATCCAAGGCTTAACTGAAGCAAGGGGTGCGTTTGTATGGACTTCGGCTCCAACTGGGGCAGTCTCAAAGTATTGCAAAACTGATCCCTCAGCAAGCACTTCAGTTGTACTTCAATTGCCTGGAATTGAGAGAAAAATAAGTGATTTGCTATCTTTCCTCAGGCAGGACAATTTTATTTACTCAACAAAAAGTGATTTGAAAGAGACTTTCCATAAAACTTGGTATTAATGTCAGGTTTATAACAATGTCTCATGAATTTTATCAAATCTTAGACACAAACAGGAGCTGTTGGTCATTTCTATTCTTAGAGCACAAAATAATATACTGCTTTAATTGTATCACTTCTTAAATAGGTGGTTTCATAAATATAATACACCAGACTCATAAGGCTCAGTGTGGTTCAAGAAGGTCTGAATGCATTGTTTGCATACAGGTAAGTTTTCATAGTTTCTTTTTCATAGAATCATAGAATCACCAAGGTGGGAAAAGACTGGTAAGATCATCCAGTCCAACCATTCATCTGTAACCAGTATTTCCCACTAAACCATATCCCTCAAGGCAACATTTACACATTTCTTGAACACCTCCAGGTCATTAACTGGCACCTCTCTGGCGGTGGTTTTCGTTTAACCATTTTCTTTGAAATAAAACAAAAGTGAGTGCATTGTATTTAGCTGGAAAGTCTGTGTCTGGAATAGCTGATTAACTAGTCAGTGTTTTCCACAGAAGGACCTGAAGATGAAAAAGTCAGAACATGAGTGTAATGATAAGAGAAGTTTCTCTAAGATAAGAGGAGTATCCTCCATAATGGGGAGAATGTACATGTAGTAGATTGACTTGTGAAGCAAAGCTGATGTTTGAAAGCAAATACAGCAGGTGACTCTCTTCCTTAGCTCTGTGGTTTCTTTGTTGACTGTTCTATGCCTGTTTGTTCTCTTTCTCCATGGTCATGTTCTTTTTTTCTCCACATTCTTCATTCTCTGTCCTAAAAATGGGAATCTCATGCTCTCTGATTCTCTCTCAAATATTCTCTTCAGCATTACTATATGTAACTCTCTTGCTTTAGTTTATTTAAGTGGCTTTGCAGACCCTGTTTTTTGGAGGGGAAGAATTGTATGCCTGCTTTATTGATGTAGAGATGTACGCTTTCTGAGAATACTTAATTCTTTCCTTTATTTGAAAGCACAGCAATCATTACACAGCAGTATCAATGGAAGAATTGTGATGGAAGTACAAAAAAAAAA
>NW_011175072.1:0-1314 GCF_000146605.3 Meleagris gallopavo
AAAAAAGAAGAAAAAAGTGAAATAACAGTAAGACAAAAGTTTCATAAATTTGGAAAGACTGTTTCTTGCCAGTTTGTTTTTATTAACTGTTATGTAGGAAATGAGGCTCAAAGTATTGAAAAGATGGTGGAGGAGAAAGACTGGATAAATGGATTGCAAAACCACCATAGATACTCTTAAATTGGTATACTGAAGAGTGAACCTGCACGTGCTTGAGAATCAATAACCAAGAATCACCACTGGCTATAAAAGTACTCCCAGCTAACATGTAACAACCAGTTATGACCATTTGCCTTTTTTTTTTTCACCATAAAAGACTCAGAAAGAAACAAAGGAAAAACACTTGAATTCGTATTGTCAGATATTTGCAAGAGTTTTTGCATGCCAGCCTGATGTTTTCTTGGTTTCCCTTCAAAATGATTGATCTGTTGGCATCAACAGATCTGCAGAATCTCCCAGAGCAACAAGCGTACAGGAGATACAGAAGGGTACAAACCACTGGCAAATATATAAACAGCACATTCATAACTAAAGATAGACCTGAGGTGTTTGGGGAAGGAGAAGCCACTGGTGCAGACTGTCTTTCTGTTTGGGTTTTGTTACTATGGTTTTAGGACGAGTTGAAGTCATTGGTCATCTAATAACTTCCACAGAAAGGGCTTACTTTCCAGTGAAATTCTTCCTTTGATTACCCTATAATCCATCCTCTGCCTTCCCCATCACACCTCCATAACCATGCATTGTGCGCACATTAATCCTTCTCTCCCTGCTTCATAAACTTTACATTTAAAATCAGAAGTGATTATCGTTATGCTGATTTATCATTTTTCACCTGAAAAGAGTCCATACAATTTTTCTATATTCTATAAATAATGAAATGTGTTCTCAGATTGAATAACAAAGCCATAATTCAACCTGGAAGCCTTCCTGCCATTCATAAACCTTTAAGTTGTACCCTGGTGGTTCCCAACGTCAGTAAGAGCCCATGATTGAATTATACATTTAAGGTCAATCAGGGACCATATATTATTCATTTGGGATATTTCTTTAAATGGCAAGTTTTGAATGCTCCGATATATATGGCAGTAATAGAGGAAGCGGAATGTTAGTTATAATGAGGACAGTTAATTTTTTATGCATTTAATGAGATGGTGGCATGGTTTATGGTTTTTCTTCTTCCTTTTCTTCTTCCTTGGGGAAGTAAATCCCTTCCTGCACATACAGAGAATCATATTTAGAGGGAATAAAATGCTTTAGAGTTCACTACCTAGAAAGATAAAGGGAAAAAAATGAGGAAAATTATAAAAGGGAGGA
>NW_011175073.1:0-1307 GCF_000146605.3 Meleagris gallopavo
TGCGGTAGCAGGACGGCGAGAGCTCGGGCCTAGGACGGAGGGGGCCTGCGTTCTTTCTTCGTGTACTTACCGCTATTTCCTCTTTTCTTAAGGCATGCCAGAAAACACGTTTTCAAATTTAAAAGAAAAAAAAGCACAGCTCTGCCGACACCGGGATGGAGGCACATGCCCTTTGCAGAACGTGCTTTCAATAGGACCGCTGTCTGCCATAGCGATACAGGCACTACTGCAGCTGCATCTCTGCTACAGCATCAACACGAGCCCCGGGCACTGCTCTTGCCACTACCTGCAGCATTTGCTTCACTACAGCAAAAGCAACCGGGCTTCCTGCTGTATTAATTATTAAGGCAACAATTTAATTCATATGGATTATTACTGCTTTGTACTGAGGGGACAGCACACTGTCACTCTCTGAAGCACTGTGGCTTACCTGCACATCTTATCAATTGTTTTCCAAACAAGCTTTGCAGCTCTGCTTGTTTACAAACTCTACCAAGTTTGCTTTCGAGCTTTTGAAGTATGTTTTAAAAATAAGTGACCACTGTAGCTCTGTAAAGCAATGCCTACCTACAGGAATGAACCCAACATACAATACTGCATTTTCATATGGTATTATACCTGAACGCTACTGAAGCTGTACACAATTACATTGAACTTAACTACAACCAAATTTAACTACAATTATTTTTTTATCAACCAACGTAGCTCATGACAGGACATCTTTCTGTTCTTTTGAGTGTTCACCGTGCTTGCATGCAAGAGGTGAAACGCCAAAGCAGGCTACGGGGTGGGAAAACCCAACCCCAACATATGGCCTATAGGAAAAGGGAAGCAGAACGTGTGTGTGAGAGAGCAGCGTGCCATCTGCACAGAGATGGGCACACGGCAATGCCGTGTCCTCCTCACTGCTCAAAGAAGGCTGGATGCCATGTGCTCACACCTACACACAAGCTAAGGAAGGGATGTCATGAATGTACCACAGGGCATATTGCCATCTCAGGACAATATGTTCATCACATTACAATGGGTAATTCCCTCACATAGAGCGGGAAGAGGTTTAACACAAACCTGGAGTTTTCAGATTCACAGACTCACATGACTCATATTCGTTCTGAATATGTCTACATCATAATTCGTAATACCTTGGACAAAACACCTAGACGTGCTGCTGTTATTTTTTCAATTAGCCCACTGTTTACCTGACGTTGCCTCATTTACCACAGCCCAATCGCTGTACCAGAACACGGCTGCACGCCGAAACGCGAGCAGACACGGCGAGTCGGTCCCCAGCAGCAGCAGCAGCAGCA
>NW_011175074.1:0-1298 GCF_000146605.3 Meleagris gallopavo
AAAAAAAACAAAAAAAAGAACTAGGGTTAACTTGAAATAATCTAATACAGTTGATGTATTTTATGTCCATGCTGAATTTCTAAAATTGTGAAGGTCACCGCAGTGACCTTGGAGTTTTACCTTTTCTCTCTCTTGTATTGCCTTTTACTTTTTTTGATTCATTTAGCCTGCAAAGTGAACATTCTCTTCCAATAATTAACTCTTCTCTTTGCAGTTCACATAAGTCTTTGCCTTGCAATATTGCCATTGATAGAAATCAAACTGAAAGTAGAATAAAAAAAATGGTTTGATTGTTTACTATCAGGTATTTGCAGTGAGATTTAATTTGAAAACTTTGAATGAAATTTTTAAGTTATGGTTGAATGTATGCAATTATTTCTTAGTACTCATTAATGAACACTGCCTGCCTTTTCTCCAAGGAGTTTCTGACAAATTTATTGTAAACATCAAAAAATGATTTGTTGGGTATACTTTTATCAGTGAAGTCAATAGAAATCTAATGTATTTCAGTAGAGGCAGGTTCAGACTCTTAAACATTTTAACATTTGCACACAACTTTCTCAGCATAAGGTAGGTGATACCCAGCATTCCTCTGTCCAGAGGTTCATTGATTTGATTACAAGTGGATTATGACTTCCTTATTTTTTCTCTATTGTTCTTGCTAGTAATGCTCTAGTTGAAAAAGTAATCATGGAGAGAATCTTTTTCTCTATGTGTTATCATTTGTATATCTAAACTGTTTGTATTTGCTAGTGACCTCAGTAAAATTTCGTAATAAGTTTTATGAATCTTAATAATTCATTTTTTTCCCCAACATACTGTGTTTAAGTATTAGCATTTCTAATAATCATAATGTTGAATGTGCTGTTTCATATTAAAACGTTCTCCTTTTAATGTGCAAGTAAAATCTTTGAAAACTTTTATGAAGGTTAAATTGAATGTTTTATAAGCATCCATTTACTTCTGAACTATGTTGCTCTATTTAGTCACTATATGTATGTTTTCCTGATATATTACTTAAATTAAGATGCTAAATTCTTCCAAGAAGTTGTTGCAGTAATCTTTCTCCAAGAGAGATGCAGCAGATAATAGTAATAAAGATAATAAGCAATGATTTCAATTATAAAAATTAGCATGCTTGTTATTTTCAATAACAAGAAGGTACCAATTTAGCCCTCACATGATTACAAGAGAGCAGATTGTTATCTAGAAAGAAAATAAGATTCAGAGGGCTTATTGTATACCCATGGAAGTAATAAGGAAAAATGATCTAGGAGACTTGCACAGCGATATTAAAA
>NW_011175075.1:0-1288 GCF_000146605.3 Meleagris gallopavo
TACTTATCCTCAGCCATATTCAAAAATTTTCTTTTATATGTCAGAGATAATTGTTGCCCACATTGTAGTTAGATACAGTGATTTATTGAAGTTATATAGTTTTAAAGAAAAAAATAATCACCTATGTACATGAAATTAATGCTAGAGTTTGGAAATCTCGTGCTTTTTGTTGTTTGTTTGTTTTGGGAAGGTAAAAAGTGAGAATGTGGATTTCCAAATATCTGTTAGAAAGCCACTGCAATTTTTGTATAGCAAAGTCCACTGATTTTAACTGGCATTGGATCAAGGCCAGAATTCCTGGCCATTTAGTTGGCCCTCTGCAGAAGCGATGCACTGAAGGATTTATCCCAAAGCCCTGGTGCTAGATCTCATCAGTCTCCTAAGCCAAACCCTGAACTCTGTAGGAGACCATTTCAGAAGACAGAAGCGATAGTCCTGATATGTGAACACCAGGCCAATCCGTAAGGCAGCAAACAGAGTATATGCCGTCAGATAGCTTGGCCCCATGCCTTGGCTGGAAGAGAGCACAGCAGGCACCCCACAGCTCATCTGTCTGCTCTGCAGCTCAACCCGCAGTGTCAATAGCTGTTCCTGCAAGCTTTTCTCCCTCTCTTATTAGAGATATCTCTGAGCTGTCTGTCTCTGTCCCTTCTGGAAAATCACTGAAAGCAGCTATGCTATCACAGGGACCCTTTGCATGCAGCACAAAACCTCTCCTGCTCATGAAGCCACAGTAGCTGTTATGAGGCCATCTACACCCAAAGAGTAGTAAACTTATTTTTTCTTTGCAGAAGACAATTTTCATGCACAAGTGGGCAGCTTCCAGACTTGAGAGCTTATAACCGTTAGCAAAAAGACAACCTGGGAAACAACAAACAACAACAAAAAAATGGGTCCCATAGCAATGAAAACCTAGTAGTTTGCTATTGGCAAATGTGAAATCAACAGCAGGTTTAATGGAATGGCTCAGTAAAATGCTGTCTCTGGATGATTACTCTTTAGCTATTACTTTCTACAAACTGAGCATTCTGTCACTTTACAATGATGCAACACTTAGACTACTTTTCTCTAATTTCCCAACATTGGTTTCCATTACAGAAAACAAGCCTGGAAGAACATTTTTCATATTCTTAGGTGTTTTTGTTTTGACAAACAGATGCGCTTTGTTCCCCTTTCCCTACCTCCATCAAAAAGAATACAGGCTTATGTTGTCCTGCACAGCATTTTGGACTTTCCCATTCCTTAAATGTTTAATATGCTTATTTGTAATTTTTTTTTTTTTTAAACA
>NW_011175076.1:0-1362 GCF_000146605.3 Meleagris gallopavo
AGTGGGATTGGGATTGGGACTGGGTAGGGATTGGGATGGGGATAGGTGGGATTGGAATTGGGTTGGGATAAGGATTAGAAATGGGATTGGGATGGGATAAAATGGGATTAGGATAGGATTGTGATGGGATTGGGATGGGGATGGAATTGGGATGGGGAAGGGGATGGGGATCGGGATGGGTTGGGATTGCGATGGGGTAGGGAAGGGATTGGGTTGGGGTTGGGATTGGGTTGGGATGGGGATAGGATAGGGATGGGGAAGGGATTGGAAATAGGATTGGAAATGGGATTGGGATGACATGGGATACGACTGAAATAGGAATAAAATGGGATTGGGTTGGGATTGGGATGGGAATGGGATGGGAATAGGATGGGAAATGGGATTGGGATGGGTTGGAATTGGGATGGGATGGGAATAGGATGGGAAATGGGTCTGGGATGGGATTGGGATGGGAAGGGGATGGGATCGGGATGGGTTGGGATTGGAATGGGGTGGAGAAGGGTTTGGGATTGGGTTGGCATTGGGACTGGGATGGGACTGGGATGGGAGTATGATTGGATGGGACTGGGATGGGGATGGGGATGGTATGGGATGGGGATGGGAACAGGATTGGAAATGGCATTGGGATGGGATGGGGAAGGGATTGGGATGGGATGAGAATGGGATTGGAAATGGGATTGGGATGCAACAGGATGGGATGGGGATGGGATTTGGATTGGCATGGGATGGGTAAGGGACTGGGATGGGGATGGGGATGGGGATGAGATGAGAATAGGATTGGAAATGGGATTGGATGGGATAGGACGGGATGGGATTGAGATAGGAAGAGAATGGGATTGGGTTGGGATTGGGATGGGAATAGGATTGGAAATGGGATTGGGATGGGATAGGATGGGATTGGAATGGGGATGGAAAAGGGATTGGGACGGGAATGGGATGGGGAAGGGATTGGAATGAGGTTGGGATTGGGAAGAGGATTGAGATGGGAATAGAATGGAATTGGGATGGGATTGGGATGGGAATGGGATGGGATTAGGAATGGGATGGGAAGAGGATTGGGATGGGAATAGAATGGGATGGGAATATGATTGGAAATGGGACTGGGATGGGATGGGAATGGGGATGCGATTGAGACTGGAATGGGGATGGGATTGGGATGGGATTGGATGGGAATTGGGATTGGGTGGGGATTGGATGGGAATAGGATTGGAAATGGGATTGGGATGCGAAGAGGATTGGGTTGGGGTGGGATGGAAAAGGGATTGGGATGGGGATGGGATTGGGATGGGGTTGGAATTGATGGGATTGGGATGGGGTTGGGATTGGGATGGGATTGGGATGGGATTGGGATGGGTTGGGATG
>NW_011175077.1:0-1288 GCF_000146605.3 Meleagris gallopavo
AAAAATGCTTTCTTGTTACCCGGTGGATTCTCTTGCATGTGCCCTAGTTTGGAGACCGCTGATCTAAGTGTTTTTCTTGACTATTTAATAAGAAATTTATGGCCACAGTACATTTATTGTCATTGAAAGCCAACGAACCTGTTTTCATTGACAGCATTGGAAAGTTGTTTGACTATTCTGCTAATGTTAGGTACTTGGATGTTTAAAACATGAAACTTCAGTTATTGAAAGAAACTTTCTGAAATACTAAAAAGAGGTAATTTATTAACCCGGGAACTGAAATTGTACTTTCCTGTGGCTGCTGTGCAGTTGGAAGAGTTGTCATCTTCACTGCTTGGACTGGTATTTTTGTGGCTACTATTGGCTACTATTGGATTTATGGGGCCAGCCAACTTCAACAAGTGGAAGCTTGCTTTTCCTTGCTCATGGAGGAATGAGAGGAGTATTGTTCTTAGCTCATTGAGAGTGTTACTCCTTTGAGTAACTTTTTATTTTAGATCAGATTGGTTATCTCAAGAAATAAGAACTTGAGGCAGTTTAGGGAATTTAGTTATTCTCCAGATATTGAGTGAAGATGTGTGTAGCTGTAGAATATGTGACAAAGGCATGGATTTTTCCGCTGCAAACGTTGAAGAGTAAAACAAGAATAGAGTCTGGTGACGTAGTTGCACATGTAAATATAGTCTAGTATTTCCTTTCTTTGATCTTAACAGACTGATGGCAATGACAGAAATAAGTACCAGCCTTAAATATTTAATGAAAACCCTTGCACATTGTCATACTGTCTGGTATGACTCTGCCTTTCATTACCAGTCCTGCAAGCTCTCTAGAGTCTATTCATTTTGAGGAAAATACTATAATTACCTAGATGTTTACCAACTTACAATTTATATCTACCCATGTTTTTAAACTTTTCTTTTTTGTGATATTCTGATAAAGAGATAACTGAACTATAAGTTTATGGGATAGCATCCATGTCAGAATCCTAGATTGCTGAGTAATCTATCTTTATTCTAAATGCTGACTTTCTTCTATATTCTTCTAAGACACTCTTCATGCGCTTTTCAGTCTCTAATTGGTTCTCAGTTAGAATTGAGCTTGATACATTCTTTAAGCAAATTGGACACAACAGGGAACTGTGCTTTTCTTAGAGAAGTGGTCTCTGTAACCTGGAATTTTGGCATGCTATAGAAGGAGTTGTTTGTGACACCAGTGCTTATAGGAAATGCGATGTGTGAAAAGATGCGTGTGTGGTAAAATGTCATTGTTACTGTATTTTTTTTTTTAA
>NW_011175078.1:0-1276 GCF_000146605.3 Meleagris gallopavo
CTCAATTCTGCAGAATAATTTTCTTTCATGTTGGAATAGTATTTTCTGACAGACTGCCCATTTTCCCTGTACAGTGTTACACAACTCAGTGCCATACTGCAAACCTGTCTTCAATTTAACTACAAATTGGCCAAATAAAACAGTTGATCTTTTCAGTACTAGTGGTAATGCTTTTTCAGAGTATTATTTTTCCTTTACTTTTGGACTGGTGTACTTTTAGCATTTTCTTTTACTGGAGTTTGAATGTATGTTTTGTAGTTGACTTTGGATGTAACAGAAGTGGGCCAGTGCTGTGTGATACAGATGCTCCCAGGGACTTCTGTGGATAAAGTCCATGGAACTTATTCTGCCACAGACTTCAAAGTGCTGATAGTGATGACTTCACTGATTTGACATTTAAAGGCTTACTGCCTCTTTCTTTTTGTTTCTTTCCGCCACAGGGTACACATTTCATCCAGTTGTGTTGCCAGAGGAATATTCCCATTGTGTTTTTGCAGAACATTACAGGTAAGCTCAGCATAATGGAATTTCAGAATGCTTTAGTTTGTGCTGTTAACTGTTGAGGCTCTAACTTCTAGTTATCATATTTCATGCTTATCTACATATATAGCCTCTTCTGGAGTCAGCCCGAGTGCAGCTGATGGAGGTCTTGCCATGTTGATGATTTGTTTTGACTGTTTTTTTGAAGAGCTTTATTGTGCATATTACAAAGTACAGTGTGATATGACAGTGCAAAGTTCATACTGAGTCTTTTTTTTTAATCATGTAACTCATTAGGTTTCATGGTTGGTAGAGAATATGAAGCAGGAGGGATAGCAAAAGATGGTGCAAAGATGGTAACAGCAGTTGCTTGTGCCAGTGTACCTAAAATAACAGTCATTATTGGTGGCTCTTACGGTGCTGGAAACTATGGGATGTGTGGAAGAGCATACAGGTAAGCATTACTTCAAATTACAGCAGAAATAAGTTACAATACTGTGATAAAGTGCTGTTCTGAAAAGCTGCTGTAATTCTTGCAGAAGCCAGAAAACAAAGCCATTTTCCAGTGAATGTGGTCATGAGTAAATAACAACCATACAAAACTGTAAAGGTGGATAGACTCAAGATTTACATAAACTATGTAGCAGAATATTTTCCAGCATATGAGCATGCTGACGTGCTTTTCTGCCATTATAGTTTGAGGGGGGAGGAAGTTGACAGTCCTAAACAATTTCTAGTTAGTGTGGGCTGGTCCTTTATTGCGCATACACATGAAGAGAACTAGCTTGAATTAAAA
>NW_011175079.1:0-1275 GCF_000146605.3 Meleagris gallopavo
CACTGTGCCAACTATGAAGCTGTTCTTTATTTTAGAAAGACTGTTTAAAGGATTAAATGCCATTATGTTCAGAATTTTAATTTTTTGAATGTACTAGTTTCTTACTAAGTTCACCACTATCTGTTTTGGAGTTGTTATATACACAGAACCAATTAGGGGCACTGATGGAGACATCTAGCTGATATGCAGTGTTACATGGTTTGAGTATTGACAGTTATATCCCAGAGGGAGTAGTTTATTTTACAGACAACATGGTGTTTAAACACGTCTCCTCTCAGTTCCTTTTATGTTTTTGGAATAATTCATTCATGACATTCATGATGATCATGTTATCAGCCTCCCTGAACATATTCCTCCTTATTTATACTTTCTGGAAAAAGCCTACCCCAAACCCAGATAATACTGAGTGGCAGGGAACATAGAAGTGTTTAGGATAAATCTTAAATAGTTGGAGTCCCCCAGTGTCATGGGATTTCACCTTTAAAAACCGAAAGGACTCTCAGAATCTGAGTAGGTATTTAAATTAGGGGTGGCTTCCATAGATCTAAGGAAGCACAAATTGTTTGGGGCCTGGTTTCCGCTTACCAAGCCCTGTATAACGTTGTCTTGGAAAAGGAGAGATTTTCAAAACTAAGGCAGAGACTTTCTGAGCTGAGATCTAAGACAAAAGAGAGAGTTCCCAATGCAAATGAGACTCCCTCCAATCCGAATGCGAGTGTTACCAGTCTGAACAAGACAGAATCCAAACCAAACGAGACAGATCCTAGTTCTTATGAGATAGACTCCAATCTGAATGAGACTGCCTCCAAGTCGAGCTAGCGAGAAAGAGCATCAAAACTGCACAACATGATCAGTGACAGGAGGCACTAATATTGATGTCAGAGCCATCACCCTCTGGGAACAAGTGTTATTAGCCATAAAAGAAAAATATCCCTTCAAAGACAATCTAGAGCCTCAGATGAAAAAATGGACTAGTACTCAAAAAAGGTATCTAGTATTTGAGGGAATTAGCCGTGGTGGAAGTGTTGTACAACCCCATGTTTATTTCTAACCATCCATGTCAAGAGTATGATCCTGAGAGTTAGGGATGTGACAAGTATATGGCAGATCAGATAAGAACCCTCAGTTTACAGAAATTCTCTCATTAATTTATTAGCTTAAATCTCAATTAACTTGTATTTCTGCTATTATAATTGGTAAATTAATTTTCTTTCTCAGATCACTGTTGCTATTTTGTTTTGGTTGGCTTTTTTTGTTTGTTTGTTTGTTTTTCCC
>NW_011175080.1:0-1260 GCF_000146605.3 Meleagris gallopavo
AACCACCTTGTAGGTCTGTCATTTAACATCAGCACAATTGTATAGACAAGGATTTCCTTTTAGCAGTGAGGAAATGGAGAACAAGAGTGTCAGCTTTACAACTAACAAGTACATGTATTATGCATTTTTTTGTGCTTGTTTAATGTAAGGCCATATCCTCTCCTTGCTTCTGTAAAATAAAAATGTAGCACAACTTATTTCAGTGACATTTCTTTGTCACTCTGCAATAAGTAAGAATAGAATGTGATGCTTTGGCAAAGCACTTACAGTGCCAAGGCACTGTAAGACCACCACTTAGGAGCTCAGAAAGGACATCCCTCTTTGACTGGAGGAGCGTATTTTAAATTATAAATACAGAGAAGTGTTTTTGTATAGTGGCAGCAAATATAATTATTGTTAGCCATGCTAGAGAAATCTCTTGTGGCTCCTCAACTAAGCCACCAATCTGCTTATTTTAGGTGACATTTCCTGCCTGTCTTCTCTCACTGTCCCTGCTTCCTTGTCGCTTCTTTCACATCAAATTGCCAGCTCAGTTTTAGCAGATCTCTAGTGAGTTTTCACTAAACCTTTTTGATTCTGTTTTTCAGACACCAAGTTTAATACTCTGATCATTACTCAGCATGCACATAAATCATCCCTCCATAACTCACTAATTGCTCCATCTTTCAACTCTTTTTAGGCCCCTGGTACATTGGTTTCTTTGACCCTCCTGCTCTTATTGTCGCATTTCTCCAGCTGGCTTCCACTCCCCTGCTGATTCAGTGGTCACTGCATTTAATTCAAGTTCTCCTACTAGATCAGCCCTTTCAAATTCACCCCATTAACCATATCTTCCATTTTTTGGCACAGATACATCCACCTCCTCACTTCCTCTCTGCTTTACCACTGATCACTGGTAAAGAGAAAAAAGGAACAACACAAACTTTTTCCATTTTTCTCTTTTCTTTCTGAGCTTCAGTTATCAATTCTGATCACCCACCAGATCATCTTAGAATTTTGTACAGATCATTCCTTAAAACTCTCCTGCTTTCTGTCTTTGTCTCTTTCTTTCACAGTTATCTATTTTCAACTAATCCTTTCTTTCTCTTTTTTCTTCTTTCTAAATCATTTTCACATGCGGAAGGAATACAAGCTCCTTTGCAAACACTTACAAATAGTAAGAACTCAACTCGTACAATATGGTGTCATATCCTTCCCTTTCAATAAAACCTGATAATAATATGGCTTCTCATCTGTGCATTCTCCTACACTTGTGTTCGT
>NW_011175081.1:0-1252 GCF_000146605.3 Meleagris gallopavo
AAAAAAAAAAGCTAAAAGCAGCTTCATGTTCTTAATTCTCATCTAAAGATGAGTGACACATACTGTTAAGTAAATGTGAGGAACAGTGTGTTTCATTGGATGTGTTTTGTACTTGCTAAAAAGAGATTTTATATCAAAATTTTCTATTTCCTCAAAACACAGGAAATTAAACTAGCACAGGAGGAAGCATATTTCATTGTGAGGTTGGTCAACACCCAGGGAGGTTGCTCAGAAATGCTGTCAAGTCTCTGCCCTTGGAGATCTTCAAAAATCTGCCCGTGTTGTCAATTTTTTGAGACATCAGCTGGATGTGATCCCAGGCTGCAGGTAACCCTGCTCTGAGCAGGGGATGGGTATGGGGAACTCCCAACATCCCACTGACCTCAAATACTCTGTAATTAGAGGACTAAGGAAGACATGATTTCTCCCAACCATGCACACCTGTGAAACATTTACAATAACAAAAATACAATTTAGCTACCACTGAATATATGAAGTATTCAGGTGTAGATGGACATTAGCCAAATGGTGCCTACAGAGTCTGTAATATAGTTAGCTTTCTGTTCTGCTAATACCCACATGTACATTTGCACAGAATCACAGAATAGCTTGGGTTAGAAGGGACCTTAAAGCCCACCCAGTTCCAACCCGCTGCTGCTTGCAGGGCTGCCAACTACCAGCTCAGGCTGCCCAGGGCCCTATCCAACCTGGTCCCAAATGCCTCCAGGGATGAAGCGTCAGCAGCTTCTTTGGGTAACCCGTGCCAGCGCTTCACTGCCTTCTGCGTAAATAATTTCTGCTTAAGCTAAGTCTTCCCTCTTAGTTTAAAGCCGTTTTCCCATGTCCTATAGCTATCTTCCTATGCAAAAGGTAGGACTCCCTCCTGTTTACAAGTCCCTTTAAGGCTGCAATGAGGTCTCCCTACAGCCTTTTCTCCAGGCTGAAGTAGCCCATGTGAAACCTGACTGTACCACAGAAGGAAATACAGGACGGGATGTGGGGCTGTAAGATCACTGTGACTGCTGCTGGGATTGCGGCACTAGGTCAACTCAGCAACAGGAAAGCACTTCCTTCTCTAAACACAACCTGCTGTGGCTCTTGAGTCAAAAACTGAGCACGAAGACGGGAAACATTTCTTTCTCAAATTTCCCGCGGAAACACAGCAGCAGTTCCCACGATATAACAAAAGGCCTAACGGGTTGAAGCGCCAGGCCCAGGGCATCGGGATCCCACCACGTCCCGCACCTCAGCG
>NW_011175082.1:0-1250 GCF_000146605.3 Meleagris gallopavo
AGAGAGAGAGAGAGAGAGAGAGAGAGAGAAGACAAATATTTCATTTTAACAAGTTTAGACACTACATCAAACATCTTGTATGAAGTGCTTTTCTTCAGAGACCACGGTCACTATTGAGTAAAATATTGATTTTATTCAATACTAACCTTTAAGAATAGAAGGTTCTGGTACCAAATAAATCATATAGCTATTTGGGTAGTGTACTTCCACTTCAAGAAAGAATTTCCTTCTTTATTTTGTAAAAACTGAAGTAGCGTGCACATGCATTATGTTTTGATTGCAAAATACTTTCCAGATGAAGCCTTCTTTCCCATATAACCCACATAACGATGCCCAAAGTGAAACAAAGCTGACAAAGAATTATGGGTGTTTGCCCTTGAGAAATGCAGAAAACCTGGGTGCCGTCAAGGAAAAGAAGGGCACCACAGCGCAAAGGAGGAAAAGGTTTCCCTCCAGCCTGTAGAAATCCTTCCTCCACCTCTCCTACAGAAGAGGGCAGCCACTTTGTCCCCATCAGTGTTAGCAGACAAGAGACAGTGATGCTGAGAGCCTGGCCACTTCCAATAGAGGACATAGCAGCTCCAGAGGGATGCCGTGAAACCCACTGGGGTGGAAAGTGGGGGCTGAGGCCTTCTTGTCAACGATTATCACAGAGGATCAGAGGAAGCAGTGACGCTGCCGAACAATGGAGAGGTCAAGCAGTTCACAACCATTTCATGACCCAGACAAGTCAAGGTCAAGAGATTCAGGTAGCAACTTGGCCTGGGCATGAGTTACAGCACAAATGAATTGTTTTAACAAATCAGCTTTGGTCAATTAAACCTAACAAGACGTGTTACATAGCATAGCAGGGTCCCTGACATTAGACCAGGAGCTGAGACTGGCCTCATAAAACACATCTTTTAACATAGCATAACAAATTTAAGGTAATCCATCCAGAAACTGCAGATGTCAGAAAAAGAAAACAAAAGTTGTCTTGACTAGGAGGTGTTCTCATACTTTTAAATCAGAAACAATGGATTATAGACATCCTTTCAATATATCTGGCATCATTTTCCACCGTGTTAATCATGCAGTGGAAAACTGATACTGTGGTAAATACTCCTGCTAACTATAACATATAAGGCCCTCCAAAAAAAACTGTCTGAGGAAATACAGCATTTCTTTATTACTCATTTCATTAAAAAGGCTGAAAATAGTATGGCATCTTAGGCCAATGTATTCACAAACAAAATACAGTAAGTATGACT
>NW_011175083.1:0-1249 GCF_000146605.3 Meleagris gallopavo
ATATAAAAAGCATAGGTGTTTTAGAAAAAAAGCAACAGTAGAAGCACTCAGTTTTGGCTGTGGTATCATTATTTTCATATTATTTGACTTCCTTATTTCTTTTCTAAGCACCCTTAGATTTACAATTAACACAGCTATTTACTTTTATACTTTTATCTTCTGGCTAAAGGTTGTGCACTGCTTTCCAAGTTAGCAGTAAAATGACAGGCAGATTTTCAGAAGTACAGAGTACCTTTTGGAGAGCAGAAAGAGTTGCTCCCTGTACCTGGATGGCAACAGCAGTTTAGGATGAGCGGGACTCAGCTTAATATAGCTGGTAGCTGCCTCACAGTCCTGCACTTCTGCAAAGCATGGAACTCTGGAGACAATATGCAAAACAAAACCCCAAGATTTCCTCTGTATTAGAACCACACACTGTTTGGAGGGGGCTAAGCTAAGTCTTCTGCCTTGATAGTTTATTCCAAATCTATGATGGTTTAATTTCCTATAAATTATAACTTCAGCTCCAGATTTTCAGAGCTTCTACCGTTTGGCCTTTTTTTCAGTATCTGCAATGCTCTTACAAGAAGTATTTATCCCATTTTACACTCAGTGGTTTCATTTCAACAAAGTCTAACATGCCTCCCCTTCTCTACTTACACAGAGTAGAGGTAGAGAGGACATGCAGGAACTAGACATGCTTTACCATTTGTCTAGCTATGAATTTTCCCAGACAGTGCACTTTACCCCCCACCACTCATGCCACCTGCAAACACAGCCATTTCCAGAGGCTGCTTAGAAGCTTTCCAAGTTATCATCATGCACTTCAAAGGTATTTTAAGACACAGATGGGTGTATCAGAATGTGCAACAACGACAAAGCTGGGCTGCCTGGGATGTTTTGTTTGTGTCATATGAAAACATACACAGGAAAAATTCCAGGAATGCTTTATCAACACAGAACCCTCCAGCAACTGAGACACACTTGATAACCAGAGGAGCAGACAATATCAGCCAGTGAGTACTGGGGCCTTCATTTAAGGTCACCCAAGCAGAAGCTCATTGCTAGAGAGTCAAGCTCACCCCCAAAGACCCACAAAGAATAGTTCATTACAAATGCAACATAGAGAGGTTTTCCAATATGATGCTAAGCGTATGGAAATCCATGTGGCCTAAGAAGAGGGACCCTTTTCTCCCTGAGCAGTCTCAATTCCAGTCTGGAGCTAAGCTTTACAGAGAAGATGCTAGCTGAGAACAATGGGGGCGGAGAA
>NW_011175084.1:0-1231 GCF_000146605.3 Meleagris gallopavo
TAAAATTAAAATTAAAAAGAAAGGGAAAGGGTCAGGGAGAGAGAGAGAAAAAGAGGAAGAGAAAGGAAGCATGAACATTTGCTAAGCTATATCTCTGACAGCATAATAGATAAGGGGTATATGAAATAGATGGTGAATGCAATTGGAGTCAGTGATAAATCAAGCCTGATGGTGACAAAGTCATTATTTAATTCTGGATTACGAAGTGCAATATAACAAGGGAAATTCAGCTTTTGCAACTTGGAGGAAGACTGTACCTAACTAGTCTGCAGGACTGTGGAGAACACAGATCCACTTCTACATCAGAAGGAATTACAGAAGCAAAACCTAGGACTAAGCTGTTCCCATTTTCTTGCAGCTCCACGACCCCACTCACCTTGGAAACGTTCTAGCTCTGGGGTCTGTGAGCCTGTGCTGCTGGACTCCTCCATCTCTTGTCTCTGCTCCTGTACATTCCATCCAGATCAGAATAGTCTTCGTTAAAATCCTGATGGGGAAACAGTCATAGCAAGTCTAATTAACCTTATTTCCTCTGACTCCCCTGTAGAAACTGAACTAATAATTACATATTTAAATCTTTCTGAACAGATGTAATCTTTGATATCAAGATGCTGAGATCTAGTTAGCAAAATAAGCAGACCACTTACAACCACCAGAATTTAAGCTTCATTCCCTGCCTTAGTTCAACTGAAAAGATTAAGTATGCCTGCAAAAGAAAGATTGGCAGATGAACAAGTCCAGAGCAGGCATTTCTAGCATCAGAATCTGGTCTTCACATGTGGAGACACAGCTCGTTCAGCTTTCTGAACTGGCTCACAGTGGAAGGATTGTAACGAGAAACACTCTGAAAATAGTTAATATCAGGAGAAGCAGCAACTGTTAAGTAAGTACGCAGAACTGTGAAATCTGACAGCAAGAGAAATATGTAGGGCATACACACCTTGTAATATATCTAAGACATACACAATATCTATCTATTTAATCAAACTATACCCATGCAATCACTGCCTCTTAATGTTACAAAGTTCACGGAATTTTTACAAACAGATGTCGTAATCTTCTTTGGTCTCCTTCCTTCAGACATTAAAGTAGGATTTGCAATGAACAGAGCAGTGCGAGTAAAGAACAAACATCAAAGCTTTTTACCAGGGACAGAGTTGTAGGACGATCAGCCCTGAAGCTATTTTCAACAGAAGATGGATTGGGACTGTTGCCCATGCTTGTATCCTGA
>NW_011175084.1:1251-1710 GCF_000146605.3 Meleagris gallopavo
AGCAGCAGCTTAACAAGAAACACTTCTAGCAATTGCCCAGTAGTTAAAAGTGGGAAAGCAGTAATAACAAACATAAATCTGCATTTCTTCATTCCCATTAGTACTTACCTCAAGATGTCTACATATAGATTTTAACAGCTTGTAGGTTGTATCTCTGGATAGTAAGGAGACAAACATATACTGAAAAACAAAAGTTCCAAAATCATTTGAGAAAAGACACACAGTACAAGCTTCCTTTAAGCTTACTAAAACTGACAATTATCTAATCAGCAAAACCACCTATTTTCAAGAACTTTCATGTAGCAAGGAAAACCTCCTTCCGAGGCTAAGAACTGAGGTTAATCACAGGGAGCACAGAACAGGCACATAAAATTTGCCATGTTCAGAAAACAGCATAGTCCAGATCCATAATTTTAATTTCTTGGTTTGTTTGTCTTAAAATTTTTGCATGCTATGTTT
>NW_011175085.1:0-1197 GCF_000146605.3 Meleagris gallopavo
CCCTATAGAGATCTCCTATAATCCTACAGCAACCCCCAAATTCCTATAGGGTTCCCCCAATCCTATGCGGATGCCCGCAATCTAAAAGATCCTATAAGAACCCCACAGGGATCACCAAAACCTACAGGGACCCACTTGACCCCATAAGGATCCCCAAATCCTACAGGGAACCCTCCTCCAAACCCAATCCTATAGAGATCCACCCCAAACCTCTCTGAACCCCTTCAACTCCATAGGAATCCCCCGAATCCTGCAGGGACCCCCCTAAACCCCACAGAGATCCCTTAAATCCTATAGGGATTCCTTAAATCCTATAGTGATCCCCAAATCCCATCGGGATCCTTTAAATCCTATAGGGATCCCCAAAATCCTACAGGGTTACCACCACCCTCTAAGGATCTGCAAACCCCACAGGAATCTCTTAAATCCCATGAGAATCCACAAACCCTACAGGAATCCCTTAAACCCTATAGGGACTCCCTAACTCCATAGGGATCCCAAACCCCACTGGGATCCTTTAAATCCCATAGGGATCTCCAAACCCCACTGGGATCCTTTAAATCCCATAGGAATCCCCTAAATCCTGCAGGGATCCCCACACCCTACTAGGATCCTTCAAATCCTATAGGGACCCCCAAGCCCTATAGGCATCTCCAAACCCCATAGGGATCTCTTAAATCCTATAAGAATCTGCAGTAAATCCTATAAGGATTTCCAGGCCCTATAGGCACTTCCAAACCCCACGGGGATCTCTTAAATCCTATAAGAATCCACAAACCCTACAGGAATCCCTTAAACCCTATAGGGATTCCCACACCCTATAGGGACCCCAAACCCTATAGGGACAACCCTATAGGGATCCCTTAAATCCTACAGGAATCCCTCAATTCTACAGAACCCCCACACTCTATAAGGACCCCTTAAATCCTATAGGGATCCCTCAATCCTACAGGGACCGCCACACCCTATAGGGATCCCTTAAATCCTATAGGGACCCCTCAGACCCTATAGGGTCTCCCTCAACTGTCTGTAACCCCCTCAACTCCGTACGGATATCAAAACCCTATAAAGACCCCCCCAGTGCCATAAAGATTCCCCAAATCCTATAGGGATCCCCCATACCCCATAAGGACTACATTGATTTTGTGTGAACCCCCCAAATCCCATAAGGATCCCCAAATCCTATAAGGACCCCCC
>NW_011175086.1:0-1196 GCF_000146605.3 Meleagris gallopavo
AAATAAAATTAAATTAAAAAGCCTTGGAGTACCCCATTAGACATATAAGAAGCATCTCCAAGTTGCCTTGGTAAGTCTTCTCCCCCTGTCCCAGGCTCATGTTTTGCTTACAAACAGATCAGCAGCTCTGGAAATCCCAAGTTATCCCCAGGAAACATGACAGGCCTGGGAGGACAGTGGTACAGACCAGAGAGATGAGGAGGAATTTCACCGCAGTGGCCAAGAGGAAGGGAACGGGATTAAAATCAGAGGACACCAAGTCAAGGGTTTGGGAGAATGCTATGGTCAGGCAACAGGTTGTTTCAGGAACAAAGCCCTACAAACCCAGCTCAAATACATAGTTTTGGTCTCATCTCCCTGCTGTATTTGTGCCACACCAGGCGTTTCTCATACATACAGCCAAGTCCATACATACTCCTCCCCACAGCGGGGTTCAGACATCAAGCCTGAAGTCCTGAGAAAGACCAGACCCTGGGGCAACTCAGCCTCATCTCAGCACAACGCAACAGTAACGTGAGGTCAACTGCAAAAAGCTGGCACCCAAGTAAGAGTTTTATACCAGAACAGCAGCTGCAGTGACATCTCCTCCCTAACTCTGGGCTGTTTCTTTTCCTTACCTCAGCTGAGTCAAAGGCTCCTGACAAGCAGTGGGTGGCTGGAACAAATGGGGCCCAGAGAAGTAAGAAAACACTCCTGAAGCCTCTTCCAGAACCATTTCCTAACCTCCAAACAAATGATGCTTCAAAAGGGAAACTCATCCCAACAGCAGCACTGCTTTGCTCCACCATACACAAAACTACCTGAGTTAATCTGCTATTTTCAGCTGGCCTACGAGCACTCACAAAACAAAGCTATGAGTTCAGAAAAAAAAAAAATAAATTTCTTCACAGCTCTGTAACAGACAATGCTCCCACTTCAAGTAAGTTTCACCCCAGTACTATTTCTAGCAAAGGACAAAGCAGAAGTGAAAGCAGTATCAGTAAGTCCATTATTCACTGCTCAAGCAGAAGAAAAGCTTCTAAACCAAGTACCTCTATTGTCTAGATATTGTTTGGCTCTCCAAGTCCTGTCAGCTTTAACTGCCTACTACTTAGTACACCAAGACAAGCTCCCATCCAAGACTGACATGATCTTTTTAAAAGAAGAAATAAATGTATCTTAATCTCCCACACCCATTTGAGTAATGGATTAAAAAA
>NW_011175087.1:0-1183 GCF_000146605.3 Meleagris gallopavo
AAATTAAGGTTTTGGGATCATTGTATAATTGCCTCCATCTACAGAGATGGTCATTGGGTTCCATCAAAGCAACACCCAGGGAGTTTGTGCTAGGATGGGTAGTGTATAACTTCCAGAAAAAGCAGTGTTTATTTATGAATATATCAGGGAGAATAGTAAAAAGCAATTTTTTTTTCAAGTTTCAGGAAATGAGATTCATAAAAACATTAATTCTCTGATCACTATAGGTATAAATGAGCAGGAGTGTTAATAGTTCCTTCTCCTCTGGAGGCCCATGCTGCAGTATTAAAATGTAAATGAGACACATGTAGACACCTAATCTGGATGGGTCTGGGATGCAGATCTGTTCTTCTGTTCATTACATCTATTAATTTTTATTGCTACATGGTTTATAGAAAAAAGCCTGGTTAATATATAAATATATATATCTTTGGGGATTTTTTTTAATGAAAAAGATGCAAAGAAACTAGACTTTCTAAGATAGTCTTCCTAGTTTTAAAATGGATTTTCTGAGACAGTCAGGCTCATTCTTTTCTATATCTCTAAGGACTTATTCCTGTCCTTCTCATAAAAGACAAAAATCCTCCTGAGATACTGACTCAGGAAGATAGTATATTCTCATACTGCATTCAGCACAGCTGTATTTGAGGATTTTCCAGGAATGTATTAAGCACTGTGACTAACCTCTTTTTTTTTCTTTTTTTCTCATCTTCTCCAGGGGGAGAAGTGTAGTCAGTGATTTATTTACAATTTACTTTACATATATAGTGCTGTACATAAGTGGATTGTGGTGTGTTTTTATTAGGTAAAGTCAAAAGTGAAAGAAAAGCATCTTGCACTATGACAAAGGTGACAAATTTAGTGAGAGCCCTTTGTCCCTGTGAGAATGTATTAACAATTTTAGCTGACTTTTCCACACAAGAGCTCCGTTGTGTTCCCCAGTAAGTTCCATTCTTCTCATCAGAAGCCTGAGTCCACTGGGGAGGAAGCACATCCTGTTCCCCATCGCAGAGATCTCTGTAGTCACCATGGGCTCAGGCCATCAAGCCCACTCATACTGAAATCCTCCACTTTCAGATCTGAATTGTCACTTCAGTAAAGGCAGTCTGTTGCTAATGCAATTAGGTGATTAATATTGAATGTCTACCACTGAATCAGAACTGATAAATACATTGGTCTAAAA
>NW_011175088.1:0-1277 GCF_000146605.3 Meleagris gallopavo
AATTTTGTTTTCAGGGATGATATTATATACAGGGTTTATTTTTCCCACATTAACAGTAGGGGACATTTCAAACAAAATTAACTAACACCTTGGAGACCAAATTCTTTAGTAGAATAATGCTGAAGGATCATAAAAGCAGACTTAGACTAGAGATACATTTGGCTCCATATCTGTTCTTTTTAGACATGGACTGGCATGGCAGAAGTAAAATAAAATGCACAGTGATCATTCCACATGATGAAAGTGAGGTAATTTCAAAGTATGAACCTTTAAAACATTTAATGCAGCTTAAGTTCTTTTGTTCTTGGACTTCCACCTCAAATCAGTTACATGCAACAAAACGTCATGCCAGCATGTGAACTCTCCTGAAGACCATTCCTGCAATATTTTATAAAATTTGGTAAAATATTGACGAAAGATCTACCTTAGGTCACAATTTCTGCATATCTGTTTCATCAAGTGATATCTAATGTGCTTTCAGTTGAAGAGCAGATGCATGTTCATGCATTTTCTCCCTCACTGGACAGCAGATTAGAAATACTGAAAATGCAAAACTAAATGTTTTCTGCAAACACATACTGTAAATGCTTCTATTCTTTTTATGAAAAACTAAGAGGGGAAAAACAGACTTTCTGGGCTCATGTTCCAGAGAAGGAATTTAATTTGGTCAAACTAGGAGAAGTCCAAAGTCTTCAAGCTCCATAAAGCTGACAACTTGTAAGTGTCCTTGATTTGCTGAGGTAAAAACTATTTTCAAGTTGAAAGTTTCAATTGATCCTATCTGTTGTCTTTCTCTTTATTTGGAAATGCAGAT
This sequence comes from Meleagris gallopavo, assembly GCF_000146605.3. Taxonomy (NCBI): domain Eukaryota; kingdom Metazoa; phylum Chordata; class Aves; order Galliformes; family Phasianidae; genus Meleagris; species Meleagris gallopavo. The sequence goes on from NW_011175088.1 coordinate 815, forward strand.
GAACATGTGAAGTCATCATTGTGAAATTTGTCAACTTAAAATGTCTTTTTTACAAAGATGTAACAGAAGCGTTGACATTTTATTTTGTGTCTCAGTATCCTGGTAAAACATAGAATGAGGAAGAGCAGTGTTCTTGGGAAACAATCAAAAAGAAGGCACATTTGGAATAGTGGGAGATTCACTGGATCATGGGACTGGTGATGCATAGGGGAAATTATCTTCAAAATTTACTAAACTCTGGCTGTTGCTAAATGTGAACAGTACTGTGGGACATTAGGCACAGGGCAGGAGCGGGGAAAGCTTTCCCTGTTTAAATTCTCTAACACCACAAATGACACCCATGCCTTTTTTTTTTGTGTGTGTGTGTGTGTGTGTGCGTGTGTTGGCACTTTTGTACATTTTAAATTTCTGCAAGTTGAGTTATGATAGTAGTATGAAATAAATATTTATATAAGAATTAAAT
>NW_011175089.1:0-1172 GCF_000146605.3 Meleagris gallopavo
AAAGAAAAGAAAGAAAAGCATTAAATAAATCACTATAAAGAAATGGATCACTTTCTATTGGGTGTTTGCATATGCATGTGTACACACGTATGCGTACTTATGTGAGTGCTGGCATCTACAGTTGAACACAGTGTGACAGAAATGATATCTAGTTCAACTCTATTTTATTTATATTTATTTTTCACCAAAAAATCTGTTTTCTCTAGCAGATTTCCTTCTGATGTGGCAGAATTGTTCAGCCTTCTCATATTAATTACTATTTATGCAGTCCTAAGTGTAGTCAAATTAAGAGTACCATTTTGCTGGAGGACCCAACTGGGGTCAATCTCCCTTTCTGGGAGGCTCAATAGTATATCCATGTGGGGTTGAAGCAAGATTGATTTATCTTCAGCAATCTCTCTCACTCTCAATAATTTTATGAAAAATCAGGTAAACGCAGGCACCACAGTACATCTAAATGTGAATTTAAAAACAAGACTAAGCATAGAGGCAGTTACTTAGGTATCCCTTTCCTACATTAATTAGCACAATTTAACATCCTGGACCACAATAAACTGATATTTCTACATTGACATCACTTTTAAGTTCTACATAATCTCTCCCTCAGACATTAGCTACTTGGAGACAGAGTAAAATGCAGTTACACTCTTCTAAGGATATTTGTTTGCCTAATCAGCACCAAAGGGAGTAGCAGTGGCTTCCTTCCAATACTGTAGCTGGTTGAAAGGCAATCCAAGGAAGATCTACTGGCAAAATCATCCCTGGCAATCACTATTTCTTTGCTAATCTGAAATACTGAAGACAGAGCTTTGGATCATTGTGTACTCAGGAAGGCTCCTCCAGGATTTCCGGATTTCCTTTTGGCTTCATCTTTGTCCTCCTCAGAGGACACTCGAGGAATCTTGGCTTCACTGATAAGCTTTATCACTTTGATCATCTCCAGAGAAAGAATATGAGAAAGCCAAGAAGCTCTGAGCAGAAAGATCCTTGGCACATAGTTGAATGGCTTCTTGGTTAATTCTCACTGCTGTTTTCTACTTGAAGGTCAGTTCCCACGTCCAACCAGTATATGGAGTGCCGAAGCCATAATAACATTGACACCATAAGAAAAAAATGGGTACTAGTGAGAGGACTGGTGACTCTGATGAAGAATAGAGGTTAGAAATTAAAAA
>NW_011175090.1:0-1253 GCF_000146605.3 Meleagris gallopavo
TAACAATAATTATAATATCCAATATAATATTCAATTAGACAGACAATAAATGTTCTAAAGAGCAATTTTTTCAAAATGAATAATAAAAATGGTTTCAAACATGCTGGATAGTGGCAGATGCCCTTGATTCCACAGGGCTGAGACAGCTGATGTATAAAAAAATGGACTCAAGGTAACAGCAGAAAAATCTAAGTAAGCTTTTTGTATTTGAGTTCTTAAATCTTACGTAGACATCCCTGGGAAAGACTTTAGAGCAAAATGTAGCTGTATTGAGTTGTGAGAGCAAGAGTTTTCACTTTAAATGTCCAAAGTGAATTATTACCAACTGTGTTATATAAAGCCTGTTGTTTGAATCAGTTTTTGGTATGAGATGAATAAAGTAAATGGGAATTTCAAAAAGGGCTTCAAGTGGTATCTGGGGATTTACAGACCATAACATCTTTCTTCTATTTTGGTTATATTGTTAGAATGTAGGAAAGAATATGGTTATTTAAGCACTGGGGAAATATTAGTGTTAAATACTAGGCTTGCATGTCAAGTGTTGTAATTCTGCTGGAGAACTGAAAGTCAAGTCAGCAAACATTAATGGTGGAGGCTGATGCAACACTGATTTTCAGAGAAACAGTCATTACTCGCTGACCTAAGCCCTTGGAATGGTTTCACAGTGAATTGTACTATCAGTGGAGTTGTTCTCTGATTGCTCCTGAAGGTGCCAGACGTGTTTGATGCTGTTCTTCAGAAAACATCTAGAAATGGTGTGAACAGCAAGATGACAAGTCTTTGGAACTAGAAATCTCCTCATGGTGTGTAAGAGCTGCAGAAGGTTATCAGTGAACAAATAAGTAATGAAGTGCCATAATGTCTAGTGTCAATTAACATAAAGTAACACAAGTAGGAAAACAATCACAGAATCACAAGGATTGGAAGGGACCTCTGGAGATCACCTAGTCCAATCCCTCTGTTAAAGTGGATTCCCTAAAGTAGGTTACAATAAAAGGTTTGAAATTACTGGTGCCTTACTCCCAAGTCAATCTTTGAAGTTGCTGTAAACAGCATAGTGAGAGTGCTGTAACTGGGGAGGATATTATGGGCACAAGATTTAATTACCTACATTTTCCACGTAAACTCATTTGTTGTTACATATTGCAGTTATTACAAGAGACGAATGAGGCAACTAATTGTAGTATTTTTTTAATGTATTTAATGTTTTATTTTTAAATGTTCATTATTGTTATTACATAAAACTAAGTTAT
>NW_011175091.1:0-1162 GCF_000146605.3 Meleagris gallopavo
AAAGCACTAGAATAGTGAAAAATAAAAAAAAAATTGACGTTACTACTAAATAAATTTCATCTATTCTAGAAGTTTTCACATATGCAAACATTTTAGCTTTTATAATGCTAATCTAGAAAACATTTGAATGATTTACATATAGAGAGAAGAGAAATAAGTCACATATATGAAGACATAGTATAAGATAAGGCAAGGTTAAGATCCAAAGGACACTCCACAAGATGTAATAAAGTAATCAAAATTTAGTGTCATTAATGAGAAGGAAAAAAGCATGTCACAAACATGACAAAACCCACAAAAAATTATTGATATCATGATAACAAAGGCAAAGTATGTGTTGATAAGAAGGATCCAACTGGGAGGGAAAGAGACAGCACAAACTCTAAAAAACACACTGAATAACACAAATTCAGGAAAGCTCTGTTCCCAGACCATTCATAAGAATATGCTATAGGTTTAATAACCTAATGTATTTCTTGCATTTTTTTTTCATTAGATAAATGACCAATGGGATGCAAAGATATAGTGAAGTTCTAAAACAAGCAGCATTAGAGTGGAATGATAGTCATAGGTACTGTAGCTAGCATAGCTTCTTCTCTTGTATGCCTCCAAGGACTGACACATGCAGTAATATAAAGTTTTATCTCCATCCACTGAAAATAAGGTAAAAGTTAGAAGGAAATAGGGGTGAAGCTGGATTTTGAGGTTCTTTATTAAAGCAGTTACTCTGACAACATCCAGCAACAGTAAATATGGTATAATACAAGAGTTAACTTGCTCATAGTTACCTGTTTAGAAATGCTCTATTTCTGTGAACCCATTCAAGAGAAAGTTAAACATCTTTCTCATATGCAGTCCCTGATCCTTGTACAATTCCTTTGACTTCAGCAGAATCAACATCTAATAGAGTACTTATTGGCAATAAATAGTTTTCTTGCTGCTTTGCCCCTCGTTATCCTGGATCATTTCGAAGAAGACTTGGAGAAGAGTATATTTAACATAAAAAAATGACTGAAATGATTGAAATAAGCTTTGTAAATTTTACAAATGGTGCAGGCTTGAGGTAAGTCTTCTGCAGTGTTTAAACCCTTGCAGTTGTTTGCAGCTATTTTTAAAATTAGTCTTTCTTTTTTTTTTATGTTTTCTCTATTGATTTTATAGA
>NW_011175092.1:0-1157 GCF_000146605.3 Meleagris gallopavo
GGATGAAGACGAAGGGACGAGGAGGAAGAGGATGGGGGGGTGGGGATGAAGATGAAGGGAAGAGATGGAGGATGGGGGGGATGAAGGCCGTGATGGTTTGGGGGGGCGAGGAGGGAGGAGTTAATTGGGGTTAATTAAGATGAAGATGAGGATGATGAGGGTGGGGATGAAGGTTTTGATTGGAGTAGGGATGAAGGTGAAGGGATGAGGAGGAGGATGGGGGGAATGGGGATGAAGGTGATGATGTGGGGGGTTGAGGAGGGAAGGGTTAATTGGGGTTAATTAAGATAAGAATGGTAATGAGGAGGAGGAGGAGGGCTGTGGTGAAGAGGGTGGGGATGAAGATGAGGAGGAGGAGCAGGAGGGGGGTGAAGCTGTTGCTGGTGGGGAGGATGAGGATGGGGATGAAGATGAGGAAGAGGGTGAGGATGGGGTTAATTGAGATGAGGACGATGAGGAGGAGGAGGAGAATGGGGACGAAGGTGAGGAAGAGGAGGATGGGGATGAAGGAAGGGTTGGGGACGAGGATGAAGATGAAGGGAGGAAGGGATGGGGAGGAAGATGATGAGGAGGGTGGGGATGGAGGGAAGGGATAGGGATGAAGATGAGGAAGAGGAGGGGGGTGAGGTTAATGAAGATGGGGATGAAGATGAAGGAATTGCGTGGGGATGAAGATGCGAGGAAGGATGAGGGTGGGGATCGGGTTAATTAAGATGGCGAAGATAAGGAGGGTGAGGATGAAGAGGAGGAAGAGCATGGGGTTAATTAAGAAGGGGATGAAGATGAAACGATGGAGGTGAGAGTGGGGTGGGGTTAATTAAGACGGTGCAGGTGAGGATGAGGAGGAGGATGGGGATGAAGGTGAGGAAGAGGGTGAGGAGAGGGTTAATTAAGACAGAAATGAGGATGAGGAAGGTGGGGGTGATGAGGAAGATGAGGGAGGATAGGGTTAATTGAGAAAGACGGTGAGGATGAGGAGGATGGCGAGGAAGATGAGGAGGAGGAGAAGGGTGGGGATAGGGTTAATTAAGATGGTGAAGGTGAGGATGAGGAGGATGGGGATGAAGATAAGAACGGCAATAACGAAGGGGGCCGACGATGAAGATGAGGACGAGGGGATGAAGGCGCTGTTCTGCCGATGATGACGGTGGGGATGA
>NW_011175093.1:0-1153 GCF_000146605.3 Meleagris gallopavo
AAATCGAGATGTCCCCAATTTGAGATGATGTCTCTGAATTGAGGTGACCCCAAATCGAGGTGTCCCCAAGTGTCCCCAAATGTCCCAGGTGTCCCCAGATGTCCCCAAGCGTCCCCAAATGTCCTGGATGTCCCCAGATGTCCCCAAGTGTCCCCAAATGTCCCAGGTGTCCCCAAATGTCCCACATGTCCCCACTGTCCCTGGATGTTCCCACATGTCCCCATGTCCCCAAGGTCCAGAGATCCCAGATGTCCCCAAATGTCCCAAGTGTCCCCACGTCCCAGATGCCCCTATGTCCCCAAGATCCAGAGGTCCCAGATGTCCCCATGTCCTCAGATGTCTCCAAATGACCCTAAATGTCCCAGATGTCCCCAGATGTCATCCTGTCCCCAAGACCCAGAGGTCCAGATGTCCCCAAATGTCCCAGATGTCCCCATGTGCTCAGATGTCCCCAAACGTCCCCATGTCCTCAGACGCCCCCACTGTCCCTGGATGTCCCCAAATGTCCCAGAGATCCCAGATGTCCCCTTGTTCTCAGTTGTCCCCAGATGTCCCCAAATGTCCCTGAATGTCCCCAAATGCCTCAGAGGTCCCAGATGTCCCCATATCCTCAAGGTGCCCCCAACTGTCGCTGGATGTCCCCATGTCCCCAAGATCCAAATGTCCCATATGTCCCCACATGTCCCAGATGTCCCCAAACGTCCCCTTGTCCTCACATGTCCCCAAATGTCCCCACTGTCCCCCTCAGATGTCTTGGTGGTCTTTAAGGTCCTGGATCTCCCCCCAGATGTCCCCATATCCTCAGACATCCCCAAATGTCCCAAATGTCCCCATATCCTGAATGTCCTGGGGTTCCCAGATGTCCCCAAATGTCCCCATGTCATCAGATGTCCCCACATGTCCCCATGTCCTCAGACGTCCCCAAATGTCCCCAAATGTCCCCATGCCCTCAGATGTCCCCATGTCCTGGATGTCCTGGGGTTCCCGGATGGTCCCCAAACGTCCCCACTGTCCCCGGATGTCTTGGAGGTCCTTAAGGTCCTGGCTGTCACCCCAGATGTCCCCACGTCCCCGGAGCTCCCAAATGTCCCCAAAAGGTCCTGGAAGTCCCCCGGAGGTCCCAGATGTCCCCTGAAGGTCCCCTTGTTCCCCC
>NW_011175094.1:0-1141 GCF_000146605.3 Meleagris gallopavo
GTCATGGGGTCACCTGGGGGGCTTTGGTGGCACCTGGGGGGTCAAAGTGTCACCTGGGGGGGTCATGGGGTCACCTGGGGGGCTTTGGTGGCACCTGGGGGTCAAAATGTCACCCGGGAGGGTTCTGGTGTCACCTGTTGGCTCTGCGGTGTCCCCAGGTGTCGCTGTGGTGTCACCTGTTGGCGTCCCGTTGTCACCGCCGTCCTGCAGGCTGGCACCCAGGGCTGCGCTGCTGTCCCCAATCCGTGTCACCTTGTCCCCAGTCCGTGTCACATTGTCCCCAACAGCCGTCCTGCTGTCACCGCTGCCCTTCAGGTTGTCCCCAGCCGGTGTCATCTTGTCCCCAAGCGCCATCCGACTGTCCCCACTGGCCTCTGAAGTGCCACCAAGGGATGTCACCTTGTCACCGGCGCCCTTCGTGTTGTCACCAACGGGTGTCACCTTGTCCCCAAGCACCATCCAGCCGTCCCTGATGGCTGTCACATTGTCCCCAACAGCCGTCCCGTTGTCGCCGCTGCGCTTTGGGCTGTCACCAACGGGTGTCACATTGTCCCCAAGCACCATCCGAGCGTCCCCAGTGGCCTTCGCAGTGCCACCAAAGGATGTCACACTGTCCCCAGCCGTCACCCTGTTGTCCCCAACACGCTTAGGGCTGTCACCAACGGGTGTCACCTTGTCCCCAAGCATCACCTGGATGTCCCTGATGGCCTTTCTGGTGCCACTAAAGGATGTCACCTTGTCCCCAAGCACCACCTGGATGTCCCCAATGCACTTAGGGCTGCCACCAGCGGGTGTCACCTTGTCCCCAAGCACCACCTGGATGTCCCCAATGCGCTTAGGGCTGCCACCAACGCGCGTCACCGTGTCCCCAAGCATCACCCGACTGTCCCCAGTGGCCTCTGCAGTGCCACCAACGTGTGTCACGCTGTCCCCAAGCACCATCCTATTGTCCCCAACCCTCCCTCTATTGTCCCCAGCGGCCTTTGCAGTGCCACTGCGCGTCACCTTGTCCCCCCCCCTATTGTCCCCAATGGCCTTTGCAGTGCCACCATGTGTCACGCTGTCCCCAATCCCCCCCTTATTGTCCTCAATGCCCTTTCCAGTGTCACTAAAGGACGTCACCTCGTCCCCAACCCCCCCC
>NW_011175094.1:2274-11226 GCF_000146605.3 Meleagris gallopavo
ATTGGGGGCACCTTGGGGACACATTGGAGGCACTGGGGGCACATTGGGGGCACCTTGGGGACATCACTGGGGACATTGGGGACACATTGGGGACGTTGGGGACACATTGGGGACGTTGGGGACACATTGGGGGCATTGGGAGCACATTGGGGGCATTGGGGGCACATTGAGGGCACCTTGGGGACGCTGGGGACACACTGGGGACGCTGGGGACAGATTGGGGACATTGGGGGCACCTTGGGGACATCATTGGGGACATCGCTGGGGACATTGGGAACACATTGGGGATGTTGGGGACACATTGGGGGCACATTGAGGGCACCTTAGAGACATCATTGGGGATGCTGGGGACACATTGGGGGCACTGGGGGCACCTTGGGGACATCATTGGGGACATTGGGGGAGCACTGGGGGCATTGCGAGCACGTTGGGGACACTGGGGGCACATTGGGGGCACTGGGGGCACATTGGGGGCATCATTGGGGACATTGGGGGAGCACTGGGTGCGTTGGGAGCACGTTGGGGACGTTGGGGACACATTGGGGACGTTGGGCACACATTGGGGGCACCTTGGGGGCATCATAGGGAACGTTAGGGGCATTGAGGGCACACTGGGGACATTGGGGACACATTGGGGACTCATTGGGGAAGCTGGGGACAGATTGGGGACATTGGGGGCACGTTGGGGACGTTGGGGACATTGGGGTCATCAGAGACACATTGGGGGCAGGTTGGAAACATTGGGGACGCATTGGGGGCATCATTGGGAATGCTGGGGACAGATTGGGGACATTGGGGGCATCATTGGGAATGCTGGGGACAGACTGGGGACACTGGGAGCACCTTGGGGACATCAGTGGGGACACTGGGGGCATTGGGGGCATCTTGGGGACATTGGGGATACATTGGGGACATCCCTGGGGTACCTTGGGGACACACTGGGGACATTGCAGACATCTTTGGGGACACTGGGGACACACTGGGGACATCATTGGGAATGTTGGGGACAGATTGGGGACATGGGAGGCACCTTGGGGACATCAGTGGGGACATTGGGGACACATCGGGGACATTGGGGACACATGGGGGCACCTCGGGGACATTGAGGACACATTGGGGACATCAGTGGGGATGCTGAGGACAGATTGGGGACATTAGGGACATCTTAGGGACATCAGTAGGGATGTTGGGGACACATTGGGGACATTGGGGATGCATTGGGGGCATCACTGGAAATCCTGGGGACACACTGGGGGCACTTTGGGGACACATTAGGGACATTGGGGACACACTGGGGACACACTGGGGACATCATTAGGGATGTTGGGGACACATTGGAGACGTTGGGGACACTTTGGGGACACCTTGGGGACACTGGGGTCACATTGGGGACATGTTGGAGATGTTGGGGCACACTGGGGACACATTGGGGACACACTGGGAGCACTGGGGGGACACGTTGGGGATATGTTGGGGTCACATAGGGGACATGTTGGGGACACGTGGGACATGTTGGGGACACGTTGGGGACACACATGGGACACGTTGGGAACACATAGGGAACACATATAGGACACGTTGGGGACATACCAACAACACATAAGAAACACGTTAGGGACACACGTGGGACATGTTGGGGACACACAGGGGACACGTTGGGGACACACAGGGGACATGTTGGGGACACAGGGGACATGTTGGGGACACACAGGGGACATGTTGGGGACACAGGGGACATGTTGCAGACACATAGGGGACATGTTGGGGACACAAATGGGACATGTTGGGGACACGCTGGGGACACACATGGGGCACGTTGGCGACAAACATGGGACACACAAGGGACACATAGCGGACACATAAGGAACATGTTGGGGACATACTGGTGACACACATGGGACACATTGGGGACACGTTGAGGATACGTTGAGAACATGCACGACACACGTTGGGGACACACTGGGGACACACATGGGACATGTTGGGGACACACATGGGACACGTTGGGGACACATTGAAGACATGCAGGACACACGTTGGGGACATGTTGGGGACACACGGAGCACACACTGAGGACCCGTTGGGGACACATTGAGGGCATGCAGGGGACACAGGGGACACATGTGGGACACATTGAGGACACACATGGCCCACACTGCGGACACGCATGGGACACACAGGACACGTGTTGGGGACATTTGGGGACACACAGGGGACGCATTAAGGACACACGGGACACACGGAGGACAAACAGGGGACACGCAGGGGACACATACTGGACACATTGGGGACATGTTGGGGACACACAGGACACATGTTGGGGACACATTTGGGGACATAGAGAACGCACAATAGGGCCACACTGGACACACGTTGGGGACATGTTGGGGACACACAGGGAACACGTTGGGGACACACTGGGGACACACATGGAACATGCTGGGGACACATAGGGGACAATGTTGGGGACACACTGGGGACACTGGGGGGACACGTTGGGAACACATTGGGGACACACTGGGGACGTGTTGGGGACACGTTGGGGACACGCACGACACACACTGGGGACACACGTGTGACACACAGGGGACACGTTAAGGACACACACAGGACACACAGGGGACACACAAAGGACACGTTAGGGACATGAATGGGACACACTGAGGGCATGTTGGGGACACGTTGGGGACATGTTGGGGACACTCATGGGACACGTTGGAGACACACAAAAGACACGTTGGGGACACGTTGGGGACACTCAGGACGCACGTTGGGGACACACAAAGAACATGTTGGTGACACACATGGGACGCGTTGGGGACACGTTAAGGACACACAGGAGACTCATTGGGGACATGCAAGACACACGATAGGAACATGTTGGGGACACGCAGGGGACACAATGGGGACATAGAGAGCACGCGTATGGAATATGTTGCAGACACGTTGGGGACACATTGGGGACACACAGGGAACACGCAGGGGACAGGCAAGGAACACGTTAAGGAAATGCATTGAGAACACGTTGGGGACACACAGGGGACACACATGGGACACGTGCTGGGGACGCGTTTGGGGACACACGGGACATATGTTGGAGACACACCGAGGACACACATGGGACACGTTGGGGACACACTGGGACACACAAGACACGTGTTGGGGACATGTTGGGGACACACAGGGGACATGTGGGACACATTAAGGACACACAGCACACACATGAAGAATAAACAGGGGACACGCAGGGGACACATATTGGACACACAGGGGACACGTTAAGGACGCACACGGGACACACGGGACACGCAGGGGACACGTTGGGGACATGAATGGGACACACTGAGGGCATGTTGGGGACACGTTGGGGACACACAAAGGACACGTTGGGAACACACAAGGGACACACAAGGGACGCATTGGGGAAACTCAGGACACACATTGCGGACACGCAAGGGACATTTTGGTGACACACATGGGACACGTTGGGGACACGTTAAGGGCACACAGAGAACATGTTGGGGACTCATTGGGGACACGCAAGACACACGATAGGAACATGCTAAGGACACATAGGGGACACAACGGGGACATAGAGAGTACATGTATGGAATATATCACAGAATATGTCACTGACACGTTGGGGACACGCAGGGGACACGTAGGACACACATCAGAGACACGTTGGGGACACACTGGGGACATGCTGGGGACACACAGGGGACACACCGGGGAAACATTGAGAACACGCATGGGACAGGCAAGGGACACGATATGGACACACATTGAGAACATGTTGGGGACATGTTGGGGACACACGTGAGACATGTTGGGGACACACAGGGGACACACAAGACACACACAGGACGTGTTGGTGACGTGTTGGGGACATGACAGGGACGATCAGGACACACTTGGGGGACACACGGAACACATAGAAAACATGTCGGGGACATACAAGGGACATGTTGGGGACATGTTAAGGACACGCACAGGACGCATTGGGGACACGTTGGGGACACACGTGGGACTCGTTGGGGTCACACGTGGGACACATTGGGGACACACGTGGGACACGTTGGGGAAAAACGCAGGACACGCATAGGACACGCGTTGGGGACACGTTTGGGGACAGGCAGACGACAGGCAGGGAACACTCAAGGGACGCCCAGCACACACGTTGGGGACACCCATGTCACACGCGTGTCACTCACCTCTCCTCGACCTCCGCGGTGCCGCCAGCTCATCAGGCAGGAAACCCGGCAACGGCGCCTGGGGGGCGGGGCCACAATTAGCCACACCCATCACAGGCCACGCCCCCCACCCACAAGACCCGCCCACATCAGCCATGCTCCCATAGAAGCCATGCCTGAACATAAGCCACGCCTCCATCCATAGACCATGCCCCGCCTAAGCCACGCCCCCATAAGCCTCACCCAATGAGGCGAGCCCTTTTCATAAAACCACACCCCCACGTAAGCCACGCCCCCACATGATCCAATAAACCAAGCTGTCAATAACGCCACGCCCCGTAAGCCACGCCTCCTTTAAGCGACACCCCTCAATCCATTCAGTCCCATAAGCCGCGCTCTGTGTAAGCCACGCCCCCCGCCTGATAGCCACGCCTCACCTGGAAGCCACGCCCACTAAATGGAACACTGCCTTAGTAAGCCACGTCCCCACAGGCCGCGCTCCCTCCATGAGTCACACCCCATACATGCTGCCAAAGGCCACGCCCATTGCACTAAGCCACGCCCCCTCATTATGCCACGCCCCACCACCCACGTTCCATTAAGCCACGCCCCCTCACTAAGCCACGCCCACATGAACCACGCCCAGTAAGGAGCACCCTTTCCAAAAAACCACACCGATGTAAACCACGCCCCCTGCCTAAGCCACGCCCCTCAATTCACAATCCAATAATCTGCACCGTCAATAAAGCCGCGCCCGTTCCTTAAGCCACACCCCTCAACTAATTCTGCCAGAACAATGACCAGTGTAAGCCACGCCCCCAGCTGGAAGCCACGCCCCCTGCTGGAAGCCACGCCCCCAGCTGGAAACCATGCCCACCATATAAAACAATCCCTCAATAGTAAGCCACACCCAAACAAGCCCCGCCACTCAACCCACAATCCAATAAGCCACATTGTCAATAAACCCATGCCCCTTCATAAGCCACGCCCCCTGCTTAAGCCACGCCCCTCAATCCATTTTCCCATAAGCCTGTGTAAGCCACGCCCTCACCCGTAAGCCACAGCTCTACTGGCAAGCCACACCCACTAAACACCGCCCTATTAAAAGGCCACGCCCCCACAGACCACCTCCCTCAGCCCATGATCCAAGCCTTCGATAAAGCCACGCCCCCTTCATAAGCCACACCTCTCCTTAAGCTACGTCTGCTCTACAAGTCACCCCAGCAATACTCCATATCTAAGCCACGCCCCCATCGGCTCAATCATAAGCCACGCCCTCTCATAAACCACGCCCTTCAGTCAGCTGTCCAATCGGCCACGCCTAACGAAAGCCACGCCCCCATCACAATGCCACGCCCCTCAATCCATTCCCTTGAAACTACGCCCCTCATAAGCCACGCCCATCTTCCCATTCTCCCATGATCCACGCCCCCTGAAAAGCCACGCCCCCATCACAAAGCCACGCCCCTCGATCCGTTCCCCAGAAGCCACGCCCCCTCATCTGCCATGCCATACCTGTGCTCCCATAAGCCGCGCCCATTGCATTAAGCTACACCCCATCACAAAGCCACGCCCCTCGATCCGATCCCCAGAAGCCACGCCCCCCCAGAAGCCACTCCCCCTCAGAAGCCTCACCCCATCACTCCCCGCAATCCATTCCCGTAGGCCACGCCCAATCCATAAGCCACGCCCACATGATTCTCAACCTGTCAGCCACGCGCTCCGTAAACCACGCCCCCACCTGTAAGCCCCGCCCCTTCATAAAATGTTCTGAGTACATAGAGTTGTGGCTCCCATAAGCCACGCCCCCTTTATAAGCCACGCCTCCATAAGCCACGCCCATTCTGGGCTCCTATAGGCCACGCCCCATGCATTCAGCCACATCCCTCACAAAGCCAAGCCCCATCGGCCACGCCCCCTCATTAAGTCACACCCATCGTGATTCCTTTAAGCCACGCCCACTCCATAAGCCACGCCCCCTCCATAAGCCACATCCCATGCATTTAGCCACGCCCCTTGTCAAAGCCCATTGGCCATGCCCCATCATTAAGCCACGCCCCATCATCACGATTCCTTTAAGCCACACCCACTCACTAAAGCCAGGAGCACCGAGTGCTCGATCCCTTAAGCCACGCCCTTTCTGTAAGCCCCGCCCCTTCCGCAACCCACGCCAATTGCAGCCCCATACGCCCCGCCCCCTCTGTAATCCACTCTCCCTCTGTAAGCCATGCCCCAATTGCAGCCCCATAAGCCCCGCCCCCTTGGTAGCCACACCCTCGTGATCCATGCTCCCTTGAGCCATGCCCCCACAAGCCACGCCCCTAAATCGTTGCTCCATTAAGCCACGCCCCCACTTTAAAACCACGCCCTCCATAGGCCACGCCCATTCCTCAAGGCTCCACCCTCGTCTTGAATACCCTTAAGCCACGCCCCCCTCTCTCAGGCCCCGCCCACTGCAGGGGCACGGGTGTGACATGTGAACACGGGACAGGGACACGCTATGGGGACGCGTGGGTTCGACACGTGATTACACACATGACGTGGGAACACGTGACACAGGGACACACATGACACGAGGACGCACATGACATGCATGACATAACACGATGTCAGGACGCACGTGACATGAGAATACATGTGACATAACATGGGAACGCACGTGACACGACATGGGAGCAGGTGACACACGGACATGTGAGATGGAAACACACGTGACATGACGTGACATGGGGACACACATGGCATGGGGACACACGTGATGGGACATCACAAGAAAACATACGTGATATGGGGACACATGTAACACGGGACACACGTGACGTGACATGCGGACACGTGACACAAGGACACACGTGAGATGGGGACACACATGACATAGGAACACGCGACATGGGCACACGCGACGTGACATTGCATGGGGATACGTGGCACATGGACATACGTGACAGGGGACACATGTGACGTGATACGGGGACACGTGTAACAGGGAGACACACATGACGTGACATGAGAACACATGACAGAAAAACACATGTGACACAGGGACACATGCGACGTTGGGACACACGTGACATGGGCACACGTGTAACATGACATGAGAAAACATGACACAGGCACACACGTCACACGGGGACAAACATGACATGGAAACACGTGACCTGACATGATGACACGTGACTCGGGGACACACGTGACATGGCAACATGCATAACATCATGACCTACGCGGCATGACATGAGAACACATGACACAGAACGCACGTGTCATGACATGACATGGAAACACACATGACCCGACGTAACATGGGCACACATGACACAAGGACACACGTGACATGGGGACACACGTGACGTGATGGCGTGACAACAGAGATGTGCAACGGGGACACACGTGTGACGTGACAGAACCACTCACGTGCCACAACAACATACATGCACACGTTCTGCCATACATGTGGCAGAACACAAGAGCACGTGACACACATGGCGTGAGAACACAACACACGACAGTGACATGCCAAAGGCACAGTTGACACATACGTGACACGACACGGGGACACACGTGACGCAAGAACAGAACACACGTGACATAAATAACACGCATGGGACGCAGCACAAGAAGACACGCAACACACATGAAACAGCGACACGACGTGGGCACACGTGACACACGTGACACAACGCGACGCGGGGACACACGTATGACATGAGAACATACGTGTGACCCGGCGACATGACACGGCGACACACGTGTGCCACAGAAACACGTGACACGGGGACACGCGGCAAACCACACGCACACGTCACGCAACACATAACACACGACACGCGTGACACACGACACACGTGACACACGACACGCGTGACACGGCACAGAAATGGGACGACACAGGGACTCCGCTGCTGCCCCACGTGTGCCCCATAAGTAACTGCTGACCCCATAAGTGCCTGCCGACCCCACAAGTACCTCAGCCCCATAAGTTCCTCCCAGCATCACAAGTTGCCTGCTAGCCCCATAAGTACCTTAACCCCAGAAATACCTCCCAGCCCCATATGTACCTCAGCCCCATAAGTAGCTCCCAGCCCCATAACTTTCTCCTGACCCCATAAGTATCTTAACCTCATAAGTACATCCAGCCCCATAAACACCCCTGGCCCCATAAGTGCTTTCCAGTCCCATAAGTATCTCCCAGCCCCATAAGTATCTCCTCGCCCCATAAATATCTTAATGCCATAAGTACATCCAGCCCCGTAAGTACCCCCTGGCCCCATAAGTACCCTGCTCACCCTGTCAGTACTTCTCAACACCGTAAGTGCCTGCCAGCCCCACAAGTACCTTAACCCCAGAAGTACTTCCTAACCCCATAAGTGCCTCCCAGCCCCATAAGTTCCTCCTAGCCCCATAAGTATCTTAACCCCATAAGTACTTGCCAGCTCCATAAATACCTCCTGGCTTCATAACTTTTTCCCAGCCCCATAGGTTCTTTCCAGCCCCATAAGTGCCTCCTGGCCCCATAAGTGCCTGCTCACCCTGTAAGTACCTCCCAACCCGATAAGTACCTCAGCCCCATAAGTACTTTCCAGCCCCATAAGTACCAGCCGACCCCACAAGTGCCTCCCAGCCCATAACAACCTCAGACCCCAAATCCCCCCCCCAAGCCCCACAAGTAACTCAGACCCCAAATCATCCCCCAGTCCCATAACAACCTCAGACCCCAAATCCTCCCCTCAATCCCACAAGCTACCGCAGACCCCAAATC
>NW_011175095.1:0-1133 GCF_000146605.3 Meleagris gallopavo
ACCACCCCAGCACTGGGGCTGTGCCTCACTGGGCGCTGTGCTCACACACCAACCAGCTGATGCACTGCACACTGTGTGTCCCCAGGAGAAAAATGGTGTTCAGAAGGAAGGAAACCTGAACAGGCAGCACATCAACGCATCTGTGCTGCTACTTATGCTGTTGACAATAGCTCACACCGAGACACTTTTGGTAAAATTATATTGGGGTCATGAGACACAGTACCATTTCAATTGAATTATGGTTCTATTGTAGGGCTTCATTTCCACTCACATAAAAGAGGGCCTAATATCCAGGGCTGTTTGCAGGCTAATGCTAAGCACAAAATGCCTGCTGGGTTTTATTGTGCGGACACCGAACTGCCGGGGGCTGGCTTATTGCTTTATAAAACGTTGGAGCAGCCTTCAGTGTGAAAGATGCCACATAAATCTAAACAGAACCTTTTTCCTCCCGTTGCAGATGATCTGTGAAGATCCTCTGTTGAGATCTTCAGACAGAGCATGAAGCAGCAATGAGGCTCTTTGCCCCTGCAGCCAGCAGAGGATGCACTCTCAGGATCAGCCCACACCCCTGGGTGGCTGCAGGCAGGAGGGCTGCCCAGGGACTGCCGGTGTGCAGGAGCCATCAGTCTGGAAGCAGAGAGCTGCGGCAGCAGTGCATTCAGGATAGGGCAGCAACCCCAACTTCCAGGAGGGCTGACACCGCTGCTTGGAAGCAGCAGGAGGTGGGGCACTGCTCCTGCGGATGCTCTCACACTGCTGCATTTGTCCTTCATGCAGAAGCCTGCCCCGCAGCGGCCTGCAAGGAGAGCCCAGCAGATGGATTCTCCCAAAATAGGGGCTTCAGTCAGGCTTTTAAACTGGGGCTCAGGACGACGGCATGGCCCATGGCCCCCTCGGCCTCCTCCTCCCCCAGTGCCACCCAGGGCAGGTGCCCAGGGCCACGTCGAGGAGCTCACCGAGGAGAGAACTCCAGTCCCTTACTTTCTATGCGTTCCCGGGGTCCCCGGGCTCTAAGAACTGACCTCCCCTGTTCAAAAGTGTCCCCGGCAGCCAGCCGAGCCGTCATCCCCCGGGCGCTATCAGTGCCACACCATCACATGCCCTCCGTCTGGCCGCCCGCCCCACGCCGTCCC
>NW_011175096.1:0-1126 GCF_000146605.3 Meleagris gallopavo
AGAAAAGAAAAGAAAAGAAAAGAAAAGAAAAGAAAACTGTCCTGGAAGAATGCCCTTCAACTCCACAGTCTAAGAAATATAGAAGCCGAAATGCCTCTTCAACAACAATACTTGTTCAGAAACAGAGAGCCAGCTGTGTTTGCTGGTAGGAACCTGCTCAGGGCTCCTAAGGTTTACCTCCAGACAGCATAAACTAGAAGTAATATAACAGATAAACTTGTTTCCAGGAACTGCAGGCTCACTCTTCACTTTCACAGTACAACATCCCTTAAGGTCTCTACTCTTCTTTTGACCTTAAAAAGCCCATAGACCCATTCCTAATTAAGAAGAGTGGGTGTGGTAAGAATCAGCAGCCAGATTTTGGTGGGTCAGAGGCCTATGCAGGCTTGCTCATCGTTTTCAGTTTGAAAGCCAGGAATTGCACAATACTATATTACAACACTTACTCCCTTCTCTTTGACCCCTACTGCAACCAAAGCAAAATTACTCGTGTAAATAAATGTTTACATTGAGCATGGTGACACAACTACCCTAAGTGTCTCCATAATCAATAAATAGTACATTGCAACAAGAGAAGCAATTCTCCAACATTTGCTTGTAATAGGTCTTTTGTTCTGGGTTTTATTTTTGGGGGATGGACAGACAGAGGAAAGGAGAAAAAAATTAATGAAGAGTGAATATCTAATCTGTTACATAGGGAGGAATGCTCAGGGGACTCGCAAGAACTTGTTTTGCTACATATTGAGCAACACCACATGGGAAAGCCTTGAAATTAGAGCAAATGCTTGAAGCCAGGGCGTAACTGTCTTTTGGAATTCATCCTTCATGAGCCTCGTTTTATTAGAGAGCAGACCTTTGCATCATCAACCAGTGTTCAGACCTGGACTGCAGTTGATGACATTTCAGTATGGTTGGTTACCATGGCTCTAAATAAATAAGGGTAAGCGTGAAATTGCTGCTCATCGGGCAAAACAGGGAGGGACACAGCTTCCAAAGCGGACAAGTTTAGAAGAAATTTAAGCAGTAATAGTAAAACAGAATAAAAGCATTTCAGAAAGCAATGCTAATTCTCCTTACTTTACTGCACAATAAATATTACTAGTAAATAATCTCTTGCAGACAACTA
>NW_011175097.1:0-1117 GCF_000146605.3 Meleagris gallopavo
CCCCAAGTCCTTCTCTGCAGGGCTGCGCTCATCTGTATCTCCAGAATAGTGACATGGAAAGCATCAGACATCAGATGATCTGAGGTCAGGAGAAATGTAGCAGACTATGGATGTTGCTGTGGTTGCACTTAAATGACTTCTTGCATAGATGTGCGTAGCAGTGTCTGGTTAATCAAGGGTTTGGAATGGGAAGGAACAATCTTCTGTTGCACCTAGATTTCACCTGAGTCCCACTGAATCTTGAGTCTGGACAGACACAATGCTGCCAGAAATTGGATGGCAGGATTTCTGTGGACTAAGTTAAAAATGAAGTAAGTTTATAACTTTTTGTCCTATCCAGGGCCCATCCAAAAAACCCATCAATTCTAAAAGTTAGGAAGACAGTCAGTCAATTTCTGTCTTATTTTACCCAAATAATTGCCTCTACATGATTAGAGGGGAGGGATAAAAAAAGAATGATGCTGGAGTCTGCAGTCTAGTACCAATGTTGTTAGCACAACACTTTCACTATAGCAAATAGAATCTGAATTGCTACTGGTGTCAGTCAGCATGGCTGGATTAAGCCTCAAAGCACATACAAACATATTCCTCTTACAGGGATTTTTTTTGTTGTTGCTCTTCAGCTGTGCTGGTCTGTCCTTTAAGATGAAGCGCATGTGACTCACAGAGCTGCCTGACCTTTTCACGAAGCTGCCTGACTCTCTTGGTTTTAGATCCCATATGTCTCTTTCTTTTTTGGTCAAAACTAGCCTGAGTTCTGCACTGTTCTGACTCGTGTGAAACTCAGTCTAATTTTTATGAACAGATGATGCAGTTCTGTATATCTACTGTAACCTTATCAGAGGTCATAATAGCTGTGATGCTGAGAGCATCATAATCCTGTTAGAAAAAGATGATAAAAGGGTAGCAGACTTTGATTGAATGTAATACATGTGGGTTTTTAGGTGCTCTTTTTTTAATAGAGATAAAACAAGACTTCTTGTGTATTATATCAGAGAAAATATAGCCTTCTTATCCCAAGGCATATTTAGAATGTATTTCTGGTAGGTTTTCAGCATTGCTTTTTATGTTTGTCACTAAGCAGAGTAGGGAAAGCTATACATTTAGAAAGTAACAC
>NW_011175098.1:0-1114 GCF_000146605.3 Meleagris gallopavo
GGAGCTGGGTGGGCTTTAAGGTCCCTTCCAACCCAAGTCATTCTGCAATTCTGTTACAAAGAGAACTGCCTGCAGCTTTGAAATAGGACAGGAGGAATGGAAGAACTGAGAGGTTCTGCTAGAGGTCCCCTAAGCAATACAATAAGGGTATGTTGGTATGGGGAAACATGCGACTCACAAATTAAGAAAAAACAAGCTATAAATTAATGGAGATAAGGACCTCAACACACTTTTGCACAGTAAAGAAAAATTAGCAAGTATTTTATTGATGAGGCTGAGAAAACACAACATTCAAGAAGGCTTGGAGGTGCACATGGCATTCAGCATCCTCCTCCAGAACTGAGTACTTACTATGGATAAAAGACTGAAAGGGCCTGAAGTGCCACTGACCTCAGCTGAATGACAGTAGCATACTCAAGCTAATGGATTGACTCAAATACGGCTCAAGCACAATAGCATCAACACAAAAGCTTGAAACTTGAGCATCCCAGCCCTCAAAGAACTTGTCAGCAAAGCAAATCATATGCTTCACGTCCAAGTTATAGCTAGGACTTACATGATCCCACACTCAGAAGTGGTATCAAGTTGTGCCAAGTTTTAGCAAAGCCATTGAACTTGGAAGGTTCATTTTACCTGTGATGTTACTAGCAACTCTTCTGGAGACTCAGTGTGGTATGCCTGGGATGTTAGAGAAGTTGAGGTCACCACAATCTGAAGGCCCAGGCATTCAAAAGAATGAGTTTCACCTGCATCAGTGTGCAGGACTGCATCAAGGCTCACAGCACAGTATGAAGTCAGGGCTGCTAATAACTCTCAGGTCTTTAGGGCACTAGAAGTCCAGCTTCCTAGCACATGCTCAGCAGTGTTTTATTCATTAAACTTTCATTTCACTATTGCAATTTATGTGTTTTACATGTGATGGATCAAGAAGATAAAAAAGGAGATTGTGCATTTCAGGCTAACCAACACACTACAATGGCTAGTGCACTTTGAATTAGATCTCGATTTTCATAGAATCATAAAATGGGCTGGGTTGAAAAAGACCACAATGATCATATAGTTTCAGCCCCCTGCTATGTACAGGGTCGCCAACCACCAGACCAGGCTGCCCAGA
>NW_011175099.1:0-1103 GCF_000146605.3 Meleagris gallopavo
CTTATCACAGAGGTAAAAACACCATTGATACTCATACAATGAGTGCTAAGAGAGATTTTTCAAAAATTTATGTTTCTCTGCTCCTTGTTCCATTTAAACAATAAAACAATTGTATTTATTTTATATTTTTCCACGTGGACTCACTAAAGCTATATTAGAAGACAAGGCAATGTTAAAAAAGTACATAAATCCAGAGTAAATCTTTTTCTTCCCATCTAATCGTAAATTTCGTTGCTGACAGAGGGTAAAATCTTTGCTAATTACATCTGTTAGTTACCTCACAGAAGGGATGGCCTTCAGCAGTTTTCTATTACTATTTCTCCTACTCAGTCAGCGGATAAAGATTACTGCTTCCACATAATTTTAATCATAATTTACAGTATTTAGTCTATAACCATTACCACTTCCTCTATAAGTTACTTTGGTCTATGGAGAATATCTATTACAGTATAATAGAAACATTTTAGGTAAGTTTTTCTTTTGTAAGAATAAAAAGGATATAAATACAGGCCTTAAGACTGTAACTTCAGAATGTGTGCCAACTCAGCAAGACAATTAGATAACATTTTGATTCACGTGTCACAGAAATTCTATGGTCCTGGACTATCAAGTTAAATTTTATACCCTATATAATTCTCATTTTTTTTCCAGAACTACAATCTTTCCTGTCAGACAGTCTTGCCTCTAGCACTTTAATAAATTCAAATTACAGGAAACTAATCTGAAATGTTTTGCAGGTAATAAGCAGATTAAATATTCATGAACATGGGTAATTCAGTTTTAAATATCCACAAACAGTTTGTTTCCATTGAAGTTTTACTACCCATACATTGCTGAATGTAATATGAGCCAGAGAAGTGTTTAATCATAGTATAGTGGTGACGTGACTTGAGTGTGTTAGTGCAGACTAATACTGTATTATTTGGATATTCTTGGCCTTATTCACATGCTGTGTACACAGGAAGCACATTTCAATTCAAAGAAAAATCTAAAATTAGTTGACCCATGAATTTTGCAACGTTAGAATTATGTACTTAATTCTACATGATATAATAATGGTTAGTGTTCCCTGAAGCAATGTGCTCCCCAGCAAATCTCAAAAA
>NW_011175100.1:0-1101 GCF_000146605.3 Meleagris gallopavo
AAAAAAAAAAAAAAGAAAAGAAAAAGATTGATTTCAACTAGTGCTGTCCTTGAAAAACAGCAATACACAATACGAGTGAAAACTAGAGACCAAATCAACAAAGGAAACTATGTGGTTGGTATTTACTACTGGATGGAGCGTGCTGATGTAGAGTTCCTCAAACCCCTGATATTGCCAGGTGATTTTAACCACACTGACATATACTGGAAAAATGACAAAGCAAGCTGCAAGCAGTCGAGGAGACTCTTGGAGTATTACTGAGGATAACTTCGCAGTTCATGTGGTAGGAAAGTCCAAACAGAGAAGATGCAGTGATCAAGTGCTGGTGGAATTCATGATCTTAGCTGAGCTATAGAGTCAGGACCATAAATTTTAAGAAAGTGCAATTCCAAGTTTTTAAGGGACTAGTGGATGGGATTCTTTTGGAAATAGCCGTCATAGAAAAAGAAGAGAGCCAGCAGATATTTAAAGACATCTTCTTGGAGCACAAGAGCTCTTGATTCCCATATGCAACACAGTGGGCAAAGAAGGCAGGAGACAAACATGGCTGAGCCAGGACCTCCCAGTTAAACTGAAATGTAAGAGGGAATGCACAGACAGTGGGAAGTAGAGACACACATCCTGGGAAGAATAATGGGATACTGACTGGAGCATAGGAATGGGATCAGGAAAGTTAAGCTGACCTGGGAAGAGATTCTAATGAATACATGCATCAGTAAAGGAAGACAAAAGAAACTGCAGCCCCTTGAATGAGACAAGGACATCTGCAACCATCAACATGGAAAACACTGAGGTACAACTTTATCTCAGTTTTCAACAACTGCTTTTCCAACATCTCCCAAGTCCCTGAATTTCAAGGCAGGGCCTGGGAGTATGAAATCCTACCTATCTTATGAGAAGATCAGGTCCAAGTTTACATGAGGAAGCTGAAAGCACTCGAGTCCAAACAGAATGCATCTTATGATCCTAAAGGAACTGCCAGAGGAACTACCTAAGCCAATCACCACCAAATTTGAAAAATTATGGCACTAAGTCCTGAGAGACTGAAAAAAGGGGAAACATCACTTACATTTTTTTTTTTTAAAAAGGGTGTAAGAGGAG
>NW_011175101.1:0-1088 GCF_000146605.3 Meleagris gallopavo
TATATATAAAAAATAGTTATAACTATATATATATAAAAAAATAGTTATAACTATATATAGATAGATAGATAGATATAGTTTTTGGGTTTGAAAGAGGTAAAAAGTTGTCATCTGCTTCTACTTGCTTTGGACAGAGAAGCAATAGTAACAGAGGTAGAAAAATGAGTCTCGCATTACTTTAAAATGTGCAAGTATTCAAAGCCTTGATGAGAGCATTTTAAAATGATGTGTTTAATTTGGGGAATGTTTTATGTTGTAAAATAAGTTAGCCTGCCAAGTCAGCTGAAGTTTCATCTGTGTCTGTGTGTTTCCTGCCTTTTTCCAGGGTAAGATGATATGTTTCTGCAGGAGGGTGTAAGTCATCCTGCATGTGGTGTCTGGGCAAGTTGTGATTAAAGGGTAGAGTTGCTCTCTTTTTCTGATGATGAGATAAGTGTTCCCTTTGTTTTACTTAATTGTGTTGTGTAAAATAAAACCAAACAGTAATACAAGGCA
Source organism: Meleagris gallopavo (assembly GCF_000146605.3). Classification (NCBI taxonomy): domain Eukaryota; kingdom Metazoa; phylum Chordata; class Aves; order Galliformes; family Phasianidae; genus Meleagris; species Meleagris gallopavo. The sequence goes on from NW_011175101.1 coordinate 496, forward strand.
ATCTTAGGATTGATACAATGGGAAAAATAACATAATTAGAAATTCAAAACTGTCTCCGTGATAATATAAAGCACTCTGAACCACAAACTGGTGTATGCTGGAGTAGCTCACGGCTCAGTTTCCTCAATTGAGATAGGAAGGAGCATTTCTTACAACTGTCATAACATTTTTCTAAGTAGCCTGCTATAAATATAGCTACAGATATATTTATCCTGTCATCTTCATTCCAAGAGTTGCAGCAAAGTCTGGTAGAATGAAAGCAACAGGCTTGGAAAGAAACCTTCTCCCTGTATGCCTTCTGCTGCCTTCTTTCCTACATCTCTTCCAGTTCCTATCAAATTACTCATTGCTGTAGCTTAGTATCTGTACTTTGAAGGCACTTCATGACCCATCTTTGCTGAACTGTTGTCTTCAGTGTCTATCACAAATGTTGATACTTTCTTTTTATGTATGTTTATATACTTTTAATAGTATATATGTATTTTTTTAATGAACTTTTCGTTTTCACTACTGTTTACTATAGGAACAGTGTGGATTTCTGTCCCATCTTCTTCCGAAGTTTTACTTTCACTTTTCTTTTGTCCTTAAATTAA
>NW_011175102.1:0-1125 GCF_000146605.3 Meleagris gallopavo
GGCACCCTCACAGGTGGGCCTCCTTCCACCCCTGCACACACCTCTCCCTCGGGTTCCAGGGCCTCAAATCTATTCCGCAGAGAGACATATGAGACAGAAAAGAGCTACTATGTAAAGTGCATGAAGTAGCAAAAATATAAGAAACAAATATATTTGATGACACTTGCTGCACACATGAGGTCTTCTTGGTATATGTGTACTAAATTGGTATTTGAAAGTTAATTTGAAAGACTCTTATCAGGTCCTCATTTTTGGCTCTGGATTACAGAATCACAGAATATCTGATGTTGCCAGGGATCTTTGGAAACCAGCTCGTGTGCTATATGTTAAAGCAGGTTTCTCAGTGTCAATTTTCACAGCTCAGGTCAATTTTCTTTGTTTCCAAGGATGAAGAATCCACAACATCTCTGGCCAACTCAGCATAGTATCTGACTAGCTGCTGCTTTGTGACAATATTCCAATATCAAGTATCCAACTGGAAATTTTCTTGGAATAACCCATCTCTTCCTCTTGTCCTTTCTCTTTGCCCATGTACATCTAAGATGAGACTGAATTTGTCTTTTTTTAATATCAACTATGGAATGAGATAAACTACACTGTCCCTTAACATTTTCTTCTTAAGATAAAACAAGTATTGTTCTCTTAGCTTATCCTCATGCTATGTGTCCTAAACCTGTAAGTATCTCAGTGGCTCTCCACTGAACTTATGCTAGTATATCAATGCTCTTCTGGTAGTGGAAGCACAAAATAAAACAGTGCTCCATACATGAAATAGGAAAAAATCCAACTCCTTTCTCTCCTTTTTAGCTTGCTTATGCCTACATAGAACAGGATGTAGTTGGCCTTCAAGATCTGCGAGGATACACCCTGAATCACATTCAGCTTGTCTACCAGGACGCTTTGGATCATTTTCACAGAGCTAGTTTCTAGCTGGTTGGTACCCATCCTATGCTACTCCATGGAAGTACTCCAGCCTGGATTTACGGATTTAGGACTTGGCATATGACTTCAGTGAGCTTCAAGAGGTTTTTATAGCCCCATTTTCTTTCTTCCTTCCTTCCTTCCTTCCTTCCTTCCTTCCTTCCTTCCTTCCTTCCTTCCTTCCTTCCTTCCTTCCTTCCTTCC
>NW_011175102.1:2960-4031 GCF_000146605.3 Meleagris gallopavo
AACCTGTGCTAACTTTCAATGGACTCCAGATGGATTTTTTAATCATTTATTTTTAGTTCTCTACGTAGCAAACTCTCTGATATTCTATGGTAGTTTCATCAATTTGGATGATATAAACTTAAGGTGCAGATAAAGTTGAAAAAACTATTTTGATGACTTTTGTTTTCTATCCAGTATTTGAGTTGACCTGATTTGCCATAAAAAATCCAAGCAAACAAACAGCACTCTCTCCTTCCATGGGATTTTGAATCACACACTGTCTCAAAGAAGTGTAATTGGTGGTGCAATGAACAACATGAACAGAAATGATCCAAATCCTGTAAAGTGGCTGGAAAAGGGGAACAGAGAAAGCTGAGACAGAGTTTGAGGTCAGAGAGTCTGGAACAGGAAATAAACCAGGACTAGGGGAAATAGTGTTGGGTTTGCTGCTTCTGTGACTACTTGGAAAAGGAAGAGCAAAGGAAGGGAACAGAGGGAGGAAAAAATATGGCTTTCGCGGGGAAGGACCAGCCTACTGTCGTGCTCCATCCCAGACCCTCTCTTCCTGCCTCCTTTTTACTGGGGAACAGCAGCCATCACTCTCACTGTGTGAGCCCAGGAGCTCACTGTGGCCTGAGAGCAGCCACTGTCTTTAGCAGTTTCTTGAGAGAAAGCCCAGTGACCAAAGCATTCAGAGACAATCAGAATTCTGGACCCAGTGTCCAGAACTTAATGTTCTGAATTGAGGGGTACAAGAAAGTAAAACTATGGTCTAGTACACTTGGACATGGATAATGAGATTATGTGAAAACATAATGAGATGTTTCATGAATAAACAGATTTTAAAAGAAAATTATTGTGAAAATAAATTTTACAGACACCACCAGTGAGCTTTCTGTAAACAACAAACATGGCGGTAGGCACAATTCATGACAAAAGATAAACTCAACAAAGAGAAGGATTATGAAAAATGAACTGTCAAAATCTTCAGGTATCCCGCATGTAAACTGAAATCACATCTATGACCCTTGAGTCCTAAGACCTTAAATAAGATAGACATAGTGTTAATCTTGTATCATAACTTCAAAAGCT
>NW_011175103.1:0-1074 GCF_000146605.3 Meleagris gallopavo
AAAAAAAAGAAAAAAAAACAATAGGTATAATAAAATGTTGTGGATTTTGACCTGTGTTCCATTGTGCTGTAAGAAAAGCCAATTCCATCAAAATGCATGCTATCCTGGTGTTTTGTTAGGAAGACCTGATGAGCACAAGCATTTTACAGGTCAGGCTTCGCACTGCAAAACAAGGACCACCACCTGTTCTTTGGTGATGGCGAGTCCCTGCAGCACAGACCTCCCGAACCGCAACTATTTTTCTTTGTCTATCAAACAATTCAGTAGCATCAAAACCCCTATGGAACCACAATAGAAGATACAAAAAATTTAAGACAAATAGCTTGACAGCAAATACTTTAAAATTTCATCTCTGGTTTATAGTGCCTGTGTTGAAATGCCATCAGTGACAGATTTCCAAGCTCTAAGTGCATTACCACAGTAGTAAGCCGAGTCATCATTACCCACCTCAGTGTGACAACAACAATGTATCAAAGCAGAAGATGGAATATGTAATAAACAGCTACTACGGGTCAGTGATTTATAGATGTAACTTTAATAATACATAAAAACTTGCATTATGTTTTATATTCTTCAGGCAGAACAGCAAGGCCTGAGGCAAAAGCTAATGCCCTCAACTGTAGCTGGCCACACTGCTCTTCTGATTGCATCAGGCACAGTTCCAAAGCCAGCTGGTGGATCAACAAGTCGTTAATAAAAAGCATGTGATAGAACAAAAGGCAATATATCCAGTAGTATTCCAAGCAAATGAAAGTACATGGGATTTGACTAAATCTGCCTTCCAAAAGCCAAGATAGGACAGTGGGTTGGTGGCAATCATGGCTTACAGAGGCTCTTTAAGCAAAACCAGCACTGGATAAAAGAGAAGGACAGGGGGCCTCACAGAGAGCTTTTCTACGTCAGGAATCTGGTTGGTGACCAGTAGGTGAGAGGCTGAGTGCAGAAGGAGAGGAGAAGTTAGATAGCAAATAACCACTGGTAAGTGCTCTGGCTTGCTGAGTACCTTCTCCCCTTTATCATCTCCTGTCCCCTCAAGCAGGCACTGAATTGTATCAAATATGTTCCACTCCAAGA
>NW_011175104.1:0-1070 GCF_000146605.3 Meleagris gallopavo
AGACAAGCAAATCAAAACAGAAAAGCGAGGAGTTTTAAAAATTTATTTATTTATTTTAATCTTTGTAGCAGATGTGAAATGGACAATGCAGCACAAATTGTTGGGGCTTCCACTAAGGGAGAATCAGGAAAGGACAGTGAGTTCCAGAGCTGCATATTCAAACAGATAAGGGGACTGAGCCACTGCCCGGCATTTCCCCTGGAGTGGCCCCTTGCAGCTGTTTCAGAGGAACACAAGAAACTCTGCAAGAGGCACATACAGAGTAACTGGTCTACAGGGAAGTTTCTTCCTCAGCTTGGTTAATTAGAGAGTAGTTCAAGCCCTGACACATGAAGGTTTATATCCTGCAGTGATGAGAAAGCTACTGGGTCTCTGGTTTGGGACCAGGCTTCCCAGACAAGTAATTTCTGTAGAAGTCTGTTCTGTGTCAGAGTGACTGCTCCTCCTCAGATTCAGGTATGTCCAGGTTTTCCAGGTCATTCACATTTCTCCGAAGCAGTCTGGCATTTCCATAAGGGCAACACTGGTCATGGTTTTGAGTGTCTCCAAAATAACACTGCAGGAGGGGCTGTCTCACTCCACATCTCTGACTGGTCGCTCTGAAATAGAGCAAATGGTATCTAACTGGTGCAATGTGTCACCCAAGAGCTGCTCATTCCTATTCCAAAGGATGACTATAGCTGTTTTTCCCAATGGCAAAGCATGCACCTCTCCATGCTTCACCATGTTTTCTTTTAGTCTGGAAATAGGTATCACAGGATGATCTTACTCTTGTTCACCTTTTCTTTCTACCCAAAAACTTGTCCCCTCAAACCTCAGGTGCCACATTCCCTTTGCACCTTCACAGGTATGCCATCCACAATGTATGGATATCATAATCAAGGATTAATTACTTCTGAAATGCTTTATTTCACCAGTGACTGGCCATGGCAAACTTACTGAGCTAGTCGTCTATGAGAACTGAGAACAAACAGCCCCTTCTCAGAACATGTTGTACTGTTAAGGATGAGCTTTGCATTGCATTTCTATTAGTTGTTATGAAAAGTTTTAATTGACCAAAAACTAAGTAT
>NW_011175105.1:0-1069 GCF_000146605.3 Meleagris gallopavo
ACATGTTTTGCTATTATGATTATTTTTTTTTTTTAACTGGCCTTTACAAAAGCATACATTTATAGTATCTCTCCAGAACTTCTGGTCTGAAAATCTTGAAACATTTTGCAGACTAGTTGGATCAAACTTCACAGTGCTGTAAAACAGTGCACAGATACCATTAAACTACTTTATAGATAAGGAAAGTCATTTAGCTGGGATTGCAGTTTGCACAAGGCAGCTCTGTGTTAAAACTACAGCCATTTTTTAGGCTTTGACCACTTGACAACATTGTTCTTAATATCATCATAATGATTCTGATAGGTAAGGTAACAAGCAAATATAGAAAAAGACTGAGAATTTTCCATGTGGAGTCAGTGATAAGAACTGTGGTATGGGGTAAAGAATGTGATAATTGGGTCAAGAAACATTATTTTCAAACTTTGAAAAGAGCAGATAAAAAAGCTATCTGCAGAATTGTATTTAATAATGTTCTTAAGATTAGGGTGATTCATGGTAAACCTTTACTCCTTCAGCCTTAGCCATGCATGTCTTCCCCCAGGAGCAATCCCAAGAGGAAAGGAAGAGGCGTTCTTCTTCTCTTGGTCTTGCTATAAGCTCTGGGAGTTCATGTGCAAGAGATGTTCTTCCTGTTCTGGCCTGCTTATGAGCTGATATTAATAATAATGCCAGAAAAACAAGGATGATATTATTAGTATCATTAAATTAATGTGATTTGTAAAGAAAAGGTTGTCAGCTTTCACATGACAAAAAGAACAGGAAGTATGCAGAATAATTTTAGGACATGTCTGAACTTTTCTAGGCTGCACTGTCATCTCACTCATCAGGTGGGAAACAAAAAATTAAAGAACATCCTTTGTTTCCAAATTCCAGTCTGGTAGCTTGGCTTTTAGACATGTTTCAATCTCCAGCTGTCTGGAAGTAATTTTTTTCCCCCCATTTTATTTTATAATTTTCCATAGCAATGTAAGTAAATGTTTTGTATGCTCAATGTATACTTCAAATTTTAACTCTAGTGAGGTATTTAAAAAAAAAAAGAACAGAAATCCCTGGCTGAAGGAAAAGAAAA
>NW_011175106.1:0-1069 GCF_000146605.3 Meleagris gallopavo
AAAAGAAGAAGATCAGCTTAAAATTTCACTAAAATGTGTGAAAAATTCAATAAAAGGAGAAATCTTTTTAGGAATAAGCATTTGACTTGACAGTTTTATAAAAATAAGTATAAAATAAGTAAATAAATAAATAAATAAATAAATAGACATACAAGCTCTCACAAACGCATTAACTCCCCACAACAATAATACCTGGATTTGCTGCACCAACAGTCTGTGGTGTCTTTGTTGACCATTCCTTAAATGCCAGTTCACCATCTGTCCTTTCCAACGAGCTGTTGTGTTGTGACTGCTGTTGGTCTTCATCTTCAGCAACAAATGAAACTACACCTAAAACAAATAGATAACAGATGCCATATTAGTATGCTAGCTTTATAAAATAAAAATGCCAGACACCTAAGCACAGAGAAGTTGCAGATTATGTTTACAAAACTATTTGGCATTTGACACATTAGAGAGCAGAAACAGTAGCCGAGGTTATGTTACCTGTCTGCAGGTACATATAAAAGGAAGATACTGACATGCATTTTAAGCTTCAGAAGATGGTTAAAGAAGTCAAAAGGAAGAGGAGAAGCCCCAGACTAAGCCAAGCAAGGTTTACATAGGGCCTGAGAAGGGAATAGCAGTGACGAACAGAGATAGCACCTCACTAGTCACAACATCTGGCTCAGAAATCCACCATGACTATACCATTGGGAACTGATCAATATTCCTGTACATATAACAGCTTATACCAGGGTTATTTACAGTCCTTGGCATTTATCTTATTCAAACACTTTTGCAGAAGGCTGCATTCATAAAAATCCTTCCATGTTTCACTGCATTTAAGGAGATCAATTTTTTATAAAACAGCCTCAGTTACAGAGTTCTTTTAATAGTATGTGAGGATGAAGGAGGAACAGAGAAGAGAGAAGTGAAGAAAGAAGAAAGGGGAGAAAGGAAAGAGGCATAAATAAGAGAAAAGAGAGGGGTGAGGGAAGAGGAAGAGAACAAGGAGAAGGAGGAAAGAGAAGAAAGCGTGTACTCAAATCCAGAGGAAAAAACTATGAAATTTTAAATTAAATATTAA
>NW_011175107.1:0-1059 GCF_000146605.3 Meleagris gallopavo
CCGAGGAGGGTTTAGCCCGAAGCGGTTGGGTGTCGGGCTCAGAGGATGTGCATCGTGGAAACCTGCAGGCAGGGGGGTCTAGAAGCTTCTCCCCCCATAGCCCGCACCTCACCCGTCTGCTGGGTCGGTCTGGAGAAGTTGGGGATGTGTCACCTCACCACTGCGTGGCAATGGGTTGGTGGTGGCACCGGTGGCCCCAAGAGTATTGAGATGCTCGCTGGTGCCAGCCCCACTGCTCAGCCCCACCTGCCTCCTGCTCCCTGCGCAGCACTGGGCTGTACAGGATAGGCCTTGCAGGTTTGGGTTCGGTGGTGGAGATTCTGCCCATTTCTGTCCCACTGGGCCCCTTGCCATTGCCAGGTGGGAGCCGTGCACCGCGTGGGGCGATGCTACAACTTCCCATGGCTCAGTGCCCACCCTGCCCCTCTGGGTGCCAGCCAGAGATGGGCTTTTGGACTGTGATTTGGTTGAAGGGGTATTTGTCGTTTCTTGTACTGGGTTTTAGCGAGCACGAGGAATAGATGGCTCTGGTCAGGGCTTTTTGTTTCTGTCACCAGTGATCAATAACCATCTGGTGGCAAGGTGATCTTATTACAGAAAAGCCAAAGTGCACGCTGCAAACAGCAGAGAGACAAGGTCAGAAACTCGGAGCTGTCAGCGTTCTGCCTGCTTTGCATATTTGAAGATGACGTATTCCTTTCAAACTAACAGCAACTTCGAGCTTCTGATGAGCTTTATTCCCAATGTAAATAATCAGCGTTGGGTTGAGACGGGAAACCATTGCTGTTTGGCAGGAGGTGTCTCATCCTGAAGCATCCTTACACCCTTTAAAACCTTCTCGCTTGGCCAAACCTCACAGGGATTGTGATGCTCTGAGGTGAAAATAGTTTTTGTCTTTGCCAACACAAAGGTTGGCTCGTTCTCAGTGCCCAGCAACTGCTACCGGCTTCCAGACACAAAAGAAAGGCGTAGGCTGTGGCCTGAAGAGCGTGCACGCTAAAAAAGGCCGTCAGCTGGAGGAGAGCGCCGAGCAGCCGGCGATCCGCTGCGCCCAACAGC
>NW_011175108.1:0-1057 GCF_000146605.3 Meleagris gallopavo
ATATATATATTTTGTGTCATATCAATCTATTTGGACAAAGCCAGGCAAAACTGTTCTGAAAGGCATTGAGAGGATAAGGCAATAAGTCAGAGTTTATCCAGCCCATTTCTCTTTGTGGAGCCCAGTACGATGAGCTTAGCTATTAATCTTGCCAGGGTCCTAACCGAAGAAGTTGGCTCACTCATTTCCTTCCTTTCATTCTGCTTTTCCAATGAAATTCACGGTGTAAAACACTCCTAGAAACACCCTTCCTTTAAGAATAAATAATAAACCTCAGCATAGTGCTCTTCTGGAATTAGAAGGCAGGAATTATCAAGGCAAATGTTTTATGCTCAACTGTGTCTTGATGTTACATGCTGATGGACATATGGAGAAAAGAGCAGGTTAGGAAGCCCCAAAGTCAAGGGTGGGTTCTGCAAGGAGAGGTGTAAGAACTGGAGAGGGGAAGAAAATAGCCCAGAGGACCAATGGGTCTCACAGTGTTTCCTTTTCCTCATGATAAGACACTGAAGCACTAAACGAGATTCTTAAGATAAGAAGAGAGTTAAGATGACATCAGAAAGAAAAATGCGGGTTTCTCGTGTTCTAATCCTGTGCTTGAGCCATCTAGCAGGATATGCTGCTGTGGGCTGGGTTACAGGGAAGAGGGGGTTTTACCTTTAATACCATCAGTTAGCTGTTCTTAGATGTGTGTTTACTTCAGAGTAATCTGCCATTAAGTAAATCTGGATATTCTTTGATGGTTTCAGAATATTTACTGGTTGAAAACATACTTGAGCTGAAATCATTGTGTAATGGTGCTTAACGTATTATAATGTTAAGTTCCAAAACAATGTTCTCTGTTTTATCATGGTACTAATGAGAAATGATTAGTAAAATCAACATGAAATTTGTGTTTAGAGCCATGATGGCTCCTTTACTTCTATAGTTCCATATATCTGTTTCAAAGAAAATGGTGTAAAACCTCCTTTCTTGTTCGATGGTCCTTAAAACTACTGACTACCCATCATGCTGTGTCTGACAGTAGTGCAATTAATATTATGTGTGTGTGTGTGTG
>NW_011175109.1:0-1202 GCF_000146605.3 Meleagris gallopavo
ATATTTCTTTAAATATAAGTTACTTTCATAGAACACTAATAAGCTAAATATTATCTCAAATATCTTTGTTAGTTTGAAAATAATCTCTCTTTGTCAAGTATTTCCCAGTACGCACAAATGCAGAAAATTTCTGTGCTTTCAGATGTCAATTGTATGTGAAAACAGCATAACAATTAAGTAATAAGGATTTAGGATTGTTTAGGGTGAAAAAGTTAAATTGATTAAAGATTGACCTTCATCTCAGATCAACCATTCCTCTACATGAGTTATTATTTTGAAGAATTGTAGTTTGTAATTTTTGTAGAATTACTAGTTTTACTCAGTGTAATGAGGTATGAAACTTGTAGTATCTTTGCTTCTAACAATAATTGACCTATGTCCTTTTTAATGTAAATTAACTTCCAAGTTGCACTCATCTGTTAAGTAGTCTTTTGATACACTGTGTTGCACATATGTTTGATAGTGCTTTGCAAAAAATAAAAATAATAAATAAATAAATAAATCAGACTTAAAGATACAAATTCTATCAGAAAATTATGTTACAGTTTAACTGTCATTGTAAAAACCAGTCAGGGAGACAAGACTAGTATAATAAAACATGAAGAGAGAAAACATTTAAAATTCACATTGTAGCTTTGTTCGTTCCTTAATTTTTGGTTGTACTGGAATAGAGCAGTGCATAACATTTAGGCTTTTTAAGACAAGCGTAACTGAAGAATGACAGTTAAATACCAATGAACCAATAAACCTGCCTAGGGTAAAAACTTAAAACAAACAAACAAACAAACAAATAATAATAATAAAAACATCTGTATGTAAGAACACCTTTGCAAACTGTTTGGTGACAAAAGTAACATAGTTAGTTTTCTATCACCAGTCTGGGCCTGTGACAACAGCATTCTTCAAAAATAAAGAAAGCAAAGGAAAAAAAAATTGTCAATCAAAGTTTATTTGTTTCACATTATTTTAGTAATATAAATGAACTCTTAGTTTTCCCAACTTACAATGTCCCTAAGTTTGTTGTTTGTTTTTTTTTTTCAACAAGCGCCTCACCACATTTTAAATAGCAATACATACTTTCAATTAATATATGTTTTAAGTATACGTATTGTCAGTTAGCATTAAGTTATAATTCTCTTTAGTATCCATACATTTTAATCTAGTTTGAATTTAACAGTGTCAACGGTTTACGGGCTGGTTCG
>NW_011175110.1:0-1054 GCF_000146605.3 Meleagris gallopavo
AAAAGCTTTGGGGTTTTCTTGCTATTTTTTAGCTGAAAAGGTTTTCCTGGGAATTGAAAAGGAAAATACAAGAGAGTGGTTATGCATTGATTTCTTGGATGTCAGGGACAGGGCAGGAGGAGAACGTAGGAAGAACCGAGGTGGAGCTTTTCAGATTTGGGGCAGCGTTCGACATCCGCTTCACTAAGAAACACGGTGATGGTGGGGTCTGCTGATGAACTGCCTGGGATTTAAACTCTGCCATCGCATTACACTTTACTTGATATAAAGCAAGGTCACTCCTCATCCTTTAGGTTATTCAGGATTAGAAAATTGAAGCCATTTGAACCGAGATGGTATTTCTTAATATAATAATGGCCGGGAAATTGAACCGTAAGAATGACTTCTTGTTATTAGTTCATAGGAGGTGCTTTTTAAAAATTAGAGTAGAAGGAGGATGACTGCAGCTTAATCCCCAGATAAATCATCGCTCTGCAATGGCCAGCAAAGCGCAGGGCTTGATGTGATTAGGGGACTTAAAGCTGTGGCAGGGCAAGTTAAAGCCTCGCTAATGATTTTAACTAGGATTACACAGAGATAAATAGGACTTCCCATACGCTGTCTGTTCTTTGCATCACTGAATGTTGCAGGTGGTTTTCAGTCAGGGTTTTTTTTTTCTTTTCTGGATGTTTCAGGGTAAATCACAACAAATGCACCCAATTCATCCCCATCTCACGGCAGTCACTGATTTATTTTATCTGCCACAGAATTCTTGAAGAGTGGAAGACACCAGTGGGAAAAAACAGCAAACCAGTTAAAACAGTTTGAGTTGAAACCCTTTTCTATTTCCTACTCTGTGTACATCTAAGCATAGAACAGCTTTTTAACCAAAGTGAGAACTTTAGCAGAAAGCTGTTGTTTCGGTTAAAATGTCTCCCATTTCAATCCCTGAGCATTCTGACTCTTTGCATATCCTATTCATTTTTTCCTCCCTCTCGCTTGGTGCTAACTCAATGGGAAAAGAAGAAGATTTTTTTGAGGGTTGTTAGCTTTTTGGGTTTTTTTGACTTATTTT
>NW_011175111.1:0-1048 GCF_000146605.3 Meleagris gallopavo
AAAAAAAAAAGCTGAAAGCAGCTAATAATTAATGTGAAGATTTTACCTGTATTACACATCTGCTTTCAACAGTTTAAGTAATTGATTTCCCCAGCTTGAGCCCATGAAGATTCCTATTAATACGTTGCATCTCTAGCTTTAGTTCATTCATATCTGTCTGTCTGCTGACTCAAGAAACAAGAGACGGTTAGATTAGCAGCACTGTAATGGTTAGATCCTCATCTAAGCTCCTGCTTAGCCACAATCATTCTGTACAGCCATGGTCGTTTCACTTTCTCTATTCTGGGTTTATATTTATCTAAAACTTCATTGTATTTTGCTACCTTCTACATGAGTGGTATGAAGGAAGTTCAGGATGGTACCCACGTACCACAGCAGCATCTGAGATACAGCTTCTTTCCAAAATCAGCAAAGATTGCTTCATTTCTGAATAATAAGTGTCATTTGATACTTCTCTGATGGACTTTTCTTTTTTGAGTGAGGCCAAATGAGATAATGGAAGACACTCTGAAAGTAAAAACACAGACTTTAAAAAGTGTATTATTTTTTGAAGTTGGGCATCACACTCCCTATCTTGATGGCTTTTGCTCTTACCCACTTGGCACTAAGAACCTTTCAAACAGTGGAGCATGAAATTTCTGGTTCTTCCCTAATTCGGTATGATAGAAATTCTTTCTGGAGGGGTATGGATACATAGTTATCTCTGCTCCTGTCTACATATCCCTTGCATGCCACTACCCAGCAGTGAACAGTCATCAGATGTTCATAATAGCATGTGTCATGCTATTAAACTGTAAAACAGAGACTATATATTTTTAAATCTTGGGAGGTTTGTTTGCCTTGGAGAGATAATAGTACACTGCATTTTGTCTAAATAAATGAATTCTGAACCATGTTAAAATTATGGAAATATGCCCGAGTGGCCTCAGGGACACTCAGAGGCAGTAGTAGTCTTTTCTGTGTTCATGGTTCTCCATTATAGCTTATAGTCCTGCTGGGTAATTCAAAGGGGATGTGAATGAATCCTGAGGAGAAGGCTGTTTCTGCT
>NW_011175112.1:0-1044 GCF_000146605.3 Meleagris gallopavo
AAAAAGATTTTTCTCTGTATTTAAAATCTTACTTGGAAATTTAAGGATACTACACTGTTCTTCAAATTGTATTCACTGATAACTGAAGAAGAGATCTATAAGGTATGAAGGGTCAGATGTGGAAAGCTGAGGCTGGGTGACTGCAACATCCTTGAAATAAAGCCCAGTTCTGGAGCTCAGATGACAGTTATGGGTAACATTCTATGTTGCTCACTGTTGGTGCCAAATTTGTAGAACCCTGTTTTGGGGCTACAAGTACACTATCAAAATGCAGACTAAACACAACTCTGCCATTATAAATGTTTTCCTGGTAGAGAGATCAGCAATACAAGAAGTAGAAAAGAAAATAAAAATGATGTCCAAATATTAGTAAATCAGACATGAATCAAACAAATTTACTTTTTACAGTGTTGTAAATCTGGTTGAATAACAGTCACAGCAGTATTTGTGCTAACTTAACATATTTGGTAAATGTGTTGGGAAGCCTTTAGCTATAAATAGAAAGGGAAAAGCTTTGGAAAAGAGAAATGGTGCTTTGACAACAGCAAAGTCTAAGATAAAGAACCTGGAAAAGGAACAATGGTAGGAGTTCTAGAGCAAATAGCTTAGAATTTTGGTGCCTTTCACTCCTTCCCTTCATATATTTGGAGCTAATGTAGGAAAGTCAATTTAAAACTTGTTTTGCTGTATCACAATCCTTAATTTTATCACCAAATTCAATTAATGATTATGTCTGCTCAAGACTTTCTGTGTAAAACCTAAACACCTGATTTTCCTGTTGATGGTCCCTGTAGATTGGGGAGCAGCAGAACTTCAATAAGAAATAGGGTAGCCCAGTAGTTGTATTTTCTTTATCCTTAATTAGTAATCAGTTGTTGAAGGTTCAGACTGGAAGGATCCTTAGAGTAAATAGAAAAGACAAAACATTGATTGGAGAGAATGCCATTAAGGTAGAGGAAAAGCATAATGAATTTCAGAAAAAAACCCACTCTTGCTCTCTAAGAAAGACTTAGGAGATGAAGAAGAAAGGCAATTTTGTATCAC
>NW_011175113.1:0-1042 GCF_000146605.3 Meleagris gallopavo
AAAAAAAAGAAGAAAAAAAAAAAAAGCTCAGAATTGCCCTTTGTCTGCTCAACTGCAACCACTGTACCGAGACGGGGAGGCTCAGGGAAAGGCTGGAAGAGTGACATTTTTATTTTTCAAATCAGACTGACCAGAGGAAGTGTGTCCTTTGGCCAGAGACACGAGGAAGACGTATAAACACAAGCGCCTGCGGGATTGAGTTACAGCTGTCTAACTGTACTGTATTTATTTAACAAAGTGGGACTGGACCAACGCTGCAGTTGCTGCTCAGCTGCCACCAAAAGCACCACGGCCGGGCAATGACGGGTACAGCAGTACCGTGAGCTCTGGGCACAGCAGAGTGGTGGGGCTCCCACTGTGCACCCGTGCCCCTGTCTGCTTCTCACACACATCCTGCAGTGCTGGCAGGTGCCAGTTTTACCTGCAGGAGCGTTTGCTGAGGGCTGAGGATGGGCTCTGCCTCTGGGAGTGGTGGGAGCTCCTTGGTCCCTGCGGTCGGTGAAGACGTTTGTGTGTGTTGCACTGAGGCTGAGCAGTGGCACTGCTGTCAGCACTCCTGTCTCTGTCAGCCCCTGTGGGCTTTATTTCAAACATCTGTGTTACAACAGAAGGTGGAGTGGGGCAGGCAGTGCTGTGTGCACTGCCAGGGGGCTCCAGAATGGGGACATAGTGGGGGGGTTGGAGCCCTGTGTCCCCTGCCTGTGTGCACGGCTCCAGCAGAAAGGCAAATCATGGTGTGAAAAGCCCTTCTAGGAGGAGGTAAAGGAGGAGTAAAAATGTGGCTTTTTGGCCATTTCTGCTCCTCCTCCCCTACTTATTTTGAGGGGTAACAGTCATGGGGCAGACCCACTGTTACACATACTTAAAAGTGCTAATTAATTCTTTCCACGTGGGTAGGTGACTTGAAGCAGAAAGCAGCTACAACCTGCCAAGGCAAGAGAGGGAGGGGATGAGTCAAACTGCAAGGGGCAGCTCTCCAGCTCTACCCAGAGCTGCTGGAGAGCACAAGAACTGCCTTGTTCACACAAGAAGACAGAAATTA
>NW_011175114.1:0-1033 GCF_000146605.3 Meleagris gallopavo
AAATAACTAGACAATAGCTATAGACAATAGCTAGATAGACAATATCAACATATTATCCTAAGATAAAAGTGAGTAAAAGGTAACTGTGCTTCAACAGTATCTAAATATCACAGGGTTCCAATAAACTTTTAATACAGCTAAGGTGGGAAGAGTCAGCACTTCAAAAGAATGAAGTATTCCAGCCATTTGTCAGGTTATTCTGTAGCCAAAACATTTTACATAGAACAAGTGAAAGAAACAGTTGTAAGAGAACTGAAACAAAACAGAAAGATCTACGGCTTTCTGCACTACTTACTCAGCCACCCACTACACAGGTAACAGTCAGAAGAAGCTTCCTTTCACTTTGGGTTTTCATCCTTCAGAAACTCCATGCCTTTACACCAACTCAAAGCTATACTTTCTAATGCTACAAGAGTCCAGCTCTCTCTCTAGTGATTAACTTTGTACTAAACCCTCCGGAAGGCTATTCTGCAATCTAAAAATAAAACAGGAGAAGTACATAATATGTAGCGCACACCCCACCTTTCATATGCTTGAGGAGTTCTACAACTATGATACAGTATTTGAACTGCACAGGAGGTACAGTCATATTTAAACTGACAACATTTTCTTCTATGTCCTTAAAACAACTATTCAAATGAATATTAAAAATACATTTTGCATCAGGTGCTCCTCAGTGCTGTGATCCACATAAGGTTTCCTAGTGTTATTTTCACCATGGACACTGATGCAACATATGAAGGAACCTGAGCAGATATATTGCTCATTGACAAAGATGTCAAGTCGCTTTGGTCTGTGTGGGTTTGTTTGTTTATTTTTTTGCTTCTTTACCGCCAAATAAAGAGCCTCCCAAGAGACATTTGGCTTCTCTGTAATCCTACACATGTGTTCTGTACAAGAAGATCTTTGAATTTCACAGCTCTTATAATAAAGTTTTCCATTATCATACTTTCCATATTTTTAATCAGAATATCTGCCTGAACTTCTTGGTCTTTGCACTCCTCATCTCATTCCAGTACTTGGGGAGGGAAAA
>NW_011175115.1:0-1030 GCF_000146605.3 Meleagris gallopavo
TACCAATCCCCATATTAAATTTTCAGAAATATTTTTGTTTATGGAAAATTTGAAAGTTCTAATATTTTGTATCCCTGCTATAGAATTAGTATTTCTTAGAAACTACAAGACAAGAATGAAAATAATTCAGTTAGCTATGATTGCTTTATCCTTTTGTTACTTGGCTTGCTGTGTGTCCTGATATGATTTTGATAACTAGTACATTTTGATTATTCTTGAAGTATGCAAAATGCAAATCATCACTGGATCAAAGTCTCAGGTGATATCAGAACAAAACATCTGAGGGCAATGGGACTTTTAGATGCTTTTATAAATCAGGCAGGTGCCCTAGGCTTCTAATTTTGAATCTCATCCCTACAAAAAATACATTCAGTTTCTAGTTTGCATGTTCAAAAACAAGGCACAGACAGGAAGTAAAAGCAGCTTAATATTTTCTGTGACAAATCCTTTTCCAGCTAAATTTTTTCTCTAGCATGTATACATAGTCATGTTATCCTCTACTCCTCTATTACTTTTTATAACGGGATGTGCACTCTTGAAAAACAGTTGATTAGATAAGTAAACAATCAACTGCAGGAAAGTACCTTTACTTATGTATGTATATATGTATGTATAGTAGTGGAGTAGATAACTTATAGAATTGCAATATTTTATGGGAGAAACAGTGACACATTCTTACAGATGTTGAAAATTCATCATTTACCAGTTATTTAAAGAAAAGTTTCCAGTGTTTCCATTAATAATAGCTGTCTGAAGAAATTAGCTTGTAACAGAGAGTTGCAAAGACAACAAACAGCTTTCCAAATATGTATTTGTAACAAAGGATGTATTCTTAATAATGAAATATGTATTTTTATCAAACTCTTGCTCTGTAGTTTTTCTATGGTTTGTGACGGGAGAATTTTTTTCATATTTTTTGACTCAATTCTGTTTCTGCTATTTACATGTATGACAGTAAACAACTAATATTTATGAATAAAAAACTGTAAAGTTGCCCATTTCCCAATACAGAAGGGCTAAATAAATTATA
>NW_011175116.1:0-1028 GCF_000146605.3 Meleagris gallopavo
AAAACAAAAAAAAAAACCAAAAAAACAACTTAACAAATGATGGCTGCAGCTTGTAGACACACTGTTCTGTTCCACTGAAAGTTGCTCTGTCAGGCATTTCCAAGCCCCTTCAGAAATTTTTCTTTCTCAAAATACCTTGCAAAATGCTTGTGGGAAGAAACATAAGGTACTCCCCGTGTCACTAATCTAATTTGTGACAGCATAGCAGTTTGTCAGGTAGAAAAAGAAATAAAAGCTTCAAACATATGAAAGCTCATTTAACAAAACTAAGGTTCTCATACACACATATAAAATCATTTGGAATGACATGAACTGTGGCATCTGTCCACATCAGTTTGTATTATGATATTATTAACATTGATAGCTCAGCTTACCTGCTCCCAGACTGCTCTTCCAATGAACGGAGAACTATCAGAATCACTAGAGATGTCTAACAAATGTTTTATTTACATATTGATGTGTCAGCTTCTCCCTCTCTCACATCTCATAGTGCAAATAAAACATTTATCAAACTACCAAGAGGTTTGAATAGCATTTGTTTGCAGAAAAATTGTATGTAGTAGGTAACTAGTGCTTGTTGTGCCTGTACCCGTTGTGTACAGTACATCTTGCAGGACATAATTATCTTTACACATCCACAGGCCAGCTGTGATTGCCAATATTTAGCTCTTTCATACCAGTTGTTATCCTTCGGCCAGACTATTTCTCACTAAGACTATTTTACACTACTCAAGCAAAGCTGTGAAACAACTTAATGGGTACAAGGACGTATACTGTGGCCTTTGTACTGCCAGATTCCTGTAATGACAGCTTTGTCTAAGTGAGAAAAATTTAATGAACACTATGAGTGAATGGAAGGAAAAGTCTCGCCTCCTCCCAATAAATACATCTTGAAATCTCTCAGAATTTTGCTGTTTGCATATCCTGTGCTGTTCTAACTCCTGTTCTGCTACTGTAAAACCAAACAAATTTCTAGGACCTGTATCAGAGTTGGAAGGAATATAGTAATCACAATCAGAATAGATATA
>NW_011175117.1:0-1020 GCF_000146605.3 Meleagris gallopavo
AGTACCACTATACAAAATTATTCAATTTTCACTTCCTATTTCTTTTTGCCTGAATGCATCCAAATTCTAAAAGGAAACAAAATATTTGGTAGAGAGATGAGAAAGAAATAGGAATAAATAGGAGCATCTTCAGGCTGCCATACAACAAATAACACTGTTGAATCTACATGCTCCTCCTAGAACAGATGAGTTTTTTCAATCAACATATAGTTAAATGGATGAATTGCAAACAGCCACTGTGAATTAGTACAACCATGTGATTGCAACTGGGTGTTGGGAAAAGCACTGGCATGATCACTCAGTCCAGTATCCTTGCCAGGTCTATACCCTTTCGTAAACTGACTGCCAGCCCTGTTGCCATGCAGGAAAATTTCTGCAGCTTGCTTATTCCCAAGGTTAGCATCACCGTCAGAAGCAGCCTCATTAGAAAGCAGATTACATATATTCTTTTGGCTTTTATGAGGGCAATTTTTTTTCCCTTCCCACATGGTCAGAATTTTGTTTGCTTTGTCATTGTCATCCAAGGAGGGCCACCCATATATCCTTATAAAAGAGTGGAGGAGGAAGTTCTTTCTTTGTCAAAGCTCTGTGATGCAGCAGGGATATACTCACACCCTGGATTTGACCTGCAAAGTTGAGAAACAAGCAAACTGTAAAAAGTTTTTTGGCAAAGCATTCAAGACTAGCGGTATCCAAAAATTAACACTGAACAGAAACGTGAATACACAAAGAAGCTCACCAGAAGGACTTCTTACCAGAGCCAGCTGCTCTTTTCCTTGGTACTGTGAAAGTTTGATCTTTCTTTAATCAGTAATTATATGCAATATTCTTTTCTTACCACGAATAGACATATATCTAAACTCCTATCAATGCTAATAATTCTGTATTCTAGATTTTATGGGAAATAGTTAGGTATTTATGGAACCTACGCATTTTGCTGAAAATTAAAACTACTATTTTCTTCAAGTGTATGTGAATTTACTTATTTTTATTTTTTTAACAGGATGTTGTTTTTTTTAT
>NW_011175118.1:0-1016 GCF_000146605.3 Meleagris gallopavo
TGGTGTGTGCATTGCATCTGCCAGTAATCCAGTATAATGGATTCCATATCAGATAAAATACTTCCTCTTAGAGACTAGCATGTCACAGTGGAAGCTGTCCTTTTTGTGCATGCCACTGACTTTTCAGAAATCCCAAGAGAGAGATTAAAAGAGTGGAAAAGAATTGCAGTTAGCTAACCTGTATATTAGGGCTTTTACTTACAGACATAACTCTCTGATTGTGAATGGGGTCTGCATGCAGCAAAGGTCTTTTATCCTCTATTTAGATGGATATTTCAGCAGTTCAAAGGTATTTTTTAACCTCGTGTCTGTATACTGCCTTGTAGTATTCACTTGAGACCAGAGTTATCAGATGGGAAACTATATAGAGTGAAAAGAGACCCGTTCTGTATGGAAATATGGGTTGAGAATAGATGAATTTGTATTACTGGATATGTAAAGTGACTGAAAATGTGTAAGGTTATTTATATTATTGTTAAAAATACTGTCTTCCTTTCAGGAAAGTGAAATTAAGCCCTTGAAATGGACATACACTTCCATAAACAGTAATTAATTCTCAATTTGTTTTGCTCACTGCAGAAGATAAAACACTCTCATGATCAGGTTTTTCCAAGGCTCAAATCATATCAAAGCAGTCTTTGTTTGTATTACCTTGACCTGGAGCATTTTGTTTAATTTCCATCTTGTTAAGAACAAAATCCTAATTAAAACAATACATGTAAGGAGATTGAGGAGGAAGCTTCTTTAAAAGGCCATATCCTCCATATGGATGAGTAATTAGACTGCACTAGATATGGTGATTTGCCTCTATCAAGGTAAGATAATTTCCATGAGATAAATATGCAAACACAGCATAATGAAACCTCTAAGACTGTCATAAGCATCTCAAGTGTTTGAGTTATAAAAAGGAAATGGCTTCCATGGTGATACTGTTGTCACACAGTCCAAAGATTAGATTTGTCACTACAGAGTTGCAGAAAGAAGTAAAAAACTAAAAACTAAAAACTAAAAGAAAA
>NW_011175119.1:0-1009 GCF_000146605.3 Meleagris gallopavo
GGGGGGGCAGCAGCGACTGCACGGCAACGCGTTGCAAATAATTGCCCGCCATCGCACACCTATCGCGACAGACAGGTCCTGCCACGAGAGCCATATGGCAATGTACAGGTCCTATCACGATACACAGGTCCCATCGCGACGTATGGGTCCTGCCGTGGTAGGTTGGCCCTGTTGCAACGCAGGGGTCCTGTAGTAATAAGTTGGCCCTATCGTGATATGCATATCCTACTGCGATAGGTCAGCCCTGTTGCGATATACAGGTCCTGCCGTGATACACAGGTCTTACTATGATAGACATACCGACGTACAAGTCCTGTCATGACATACGGGTCCTGTCGCAATAGGTCAACCCTAGGGCAGCACGCAGGCCCTGTCGTGACACATCAGGTCTATCACGACATGAAGATCCATTGCAATGCATCAGCTCTATTGCAACACGCAGGTACTACTACGACATGTCAGCCCTATCGCGACATGCGGGTCCTATCACGATAGCTCCCATTGTGACCAGCCCTACTGAGACATGAAGATCCTGTCGCAATATATCAGCCCTATCATGACATGGAGGCACCATTGTGGCATATCAGCTGTATTGCGACATGCAGCTCCTATCATGATAGGTCCCATTGTGACAAGTAAGCCCTACCGTGACAGATCCCATCACGATACATCAGCCCTATCGCAACACTCAGGCACTATCGTGACATGAGGGTCGTATCGCAATAGCTCCCATTGAGACACATCAGTCATATTGCGACATGCAGATCCTGTCCTGATGTGTCAACCCTATTGCAATGCACAGGTACTACAATGGCACGCCAGCCCTATCGCGACATGCAGGCCCTGTCGCAACACGTCAGGCCTGTCATGACAAGCGGACCTGTCACAATAGGTCGTCCCTACGGCAGCACGCGGGCATTGTGGTGGCACATCAGCCCTATTGCGACATGCAGGCGCTATCACGAAATGTCGGCCCTATCGCGACACACAGAGGGGGGGACATGGGGAC
>NW_011175120.1:0-1007 GCF_000146605.3 Meleagris gallopavo
AAAAAAAAAAAAGCTCAGTATCCTGAACACAGCAAATCATATGTTTCTTGTGTAAAGTGTTTGATATTTTGCAAAGCATTTGACGTTGTCCAACATGACTTCCTGGTTGCCAAGTTGGAGAAAAATGGATTTGATGGATGGACCACCCACTGGATAGGGAATTGGCTGGATGGCTGCACTCCGGGAATTGTAGTGAACAGCTTCAGGTTGGACAGAGAATGGTTTGAGAGCAGCCTTGAGGAGAAGGATTTGGGTGTGTTGATTGATGAGAGATTCAACATGAGCCTGCAAGGTGCACTTGCAGTCTAGAAGGCCATCTGTACCCTGAGTTGCATCAGGACAAGTGGGACCAGCAGGTCGAGATGATTCTGCTCCTCTGCTCTGCAAGGCCCACCTGGAGTACTGCGTCGTTTAGGGGCCTCAACACAGGAAGGACATGGAGCTGTTAGAATGAGTCCAGAGGAGTGCCATGAAGATGCTCAGAGGGCTGGAACACCTCCCCTATGAGGACAGGCTAAAAGAGCTAGGGCTCTTCAGATTGGAGAAAATAAAGCTGTAGTGGAACGTTATAGTGGCCTTCCAATACCTGGAGGGGGTCTACAAGAAAGGTGGGGAGGGACTTGTTATAAGGGCAGATAGTGACAGGGCAAAGGGAAATGGTTTTAAACTGGAAGAGAGTAGATTTAGTCTAGCTATTAGGAAGAAATTATTTACTGTGAGGATGGTGAGACACAGGTTTGCAGTGAGGCTGTGAATGCTCCCTCCCTGGAGGCATTCAAGGCCATGCTGGATGGAGATTTGAGCAACCTGGTCTAGTGGGAGGTGTTCCTGTTTATTGTAGGGGAGTTGGAATCAGGTGATTGTAAAGGTCCCTTCCAACCCAAACCATTCTATGATTCTATGGTACTATGTTTGTAGACTAGATGTATTTGCACACATCATTTACAGGTATAATTCTAAAAATTAATTACACCTCCGTATAACATCTCTGTATAAAAGCTGAATGG
>NW_011175121.1:0-1008 GCF_000146605.3 Meleagris gallopavo
ACCACCACGGTCACCACGGCGACCACAAAGCCGACATCCATCACCACGAGGGTCTCCACGGCAACCATCACGGTCACCACGGCAACCACAGCAAGGCCGAGCGCGGCAACCAGCACGATCTCCACGGCAACCAGCATCACTCCGGTCTCCATGGCGACCACCAGGAGAAGCACGGCCATCTCCACGGCGACCGCCACGACCATCACAACCACCACGACGGTTTCCATGGCAACCAGCACGGCAAACACAGCCATCTCCATGGCGACGGACTGTGGGACCGCAGCGGTCAGCATGGAGGCGGGGAGGAGGAGGAGGAGGAGAGCGAGGAGGAAGAGGAGGAGGGTGAGGGTCACTCGAGGTCATCTATAGGACGGGGTCACTCGAGGTCACCTATAGGACGGGGTCACTCGAGGTCATCTATAGGACGGGGTCACTCGAGGTCATCTATTGGATGGGGTCACTCAAGGGAATATGGGGTCACCTGAGGTCAAACAGGTGAGGTCACTCGGGGTCATTCATAGGATGGGGTCACCCGAGGTCACTGACAGTATGGGGTCACTCGAGGTCACCCCTAGGATGGGGTCACTTGAGGTCACGCAGGGGCAGGGTCACTCAAGGGCATATGGGGTCACCCGAGGTCAAACAGGAACGGAGTCACTCGAGGTCACTCACGAGTATGGGGTCACCCGAGGTCAACCCAGGACAGGGTCAGACAGGGGTGGGGTCACCTAAGGTCATGCAGGGACGGGGTCACTCGAGATCATTCACAATGTGGGGTCACCCGAGGTCAACCCAGGACAGGGTTACTAGAGGTCGTCCAGGGATGGGGTCACCCGAGGTCACAGTATGGGGTCACCCGAGGTCACCCAGGACGGGGTCACCTGAGGTCACTCAGGACGGGGTCACCCGAGGTCACCCATAGGCTCACACTGAAACCTGAAGGCCAAGGAACCACGGAACTCCGGTGACCCCATGGGGGGGTTTGGGGGCTCTATAATGAGGACCCCC
>NW_011175122.1:0-1006 GCF_000146605.3 Meleagris gallopavo
AATAAATCCTTGACTTTCCCTCTCTTCGTTTAGGGGAGACCACAGAAGAAATAAATATAAATAAGTATGTTAAATCCTAAGGTTGTCATGGCAAATTGGTTCAAAGATTCCGAGACAGCTGAGCTACTTTTATATGCACGTACTTTTAATTCAGCTTTTTCTTATGTCTGAGTTGAAATAGTCTTAAAGTATTTTCTCTAGTTACAAAGGCTTTCATGCATCTTTAGATCAGTTCTCCGCCTTTGGAGGTTTTGATCGCCTGTAAAACACCGGCTATAAATGAAAAAATAGAGCCCTTTCAATTTTGAACTGGGTAGGCAACATTTAAAATGCAACATAAAGCTTTTGAGCATGGTATTTCTAAAAAAGAAAGATAAATAAAAGAGTTTGGAAGAGAGAAATTAAAGGAGTGAAGGGTTTTTAATGTCGGACTGCAGGAAAGCTGAACACATTCAATTTAGGGAAAAGGAATGATAAAAAACCAACAGGCTGCAAATCCATAAAGTGATTTCACGGGAAGAAGAGGGACTAATTGCTCTCATCAGTCTCCAAGGTCAAACAAAGGTGTCCTGGGGCTAAAAGAGAGAACACAAAACGGGATTCTGATGCCATACCCTTCCCAAATGCCAGCTCTGAGCAAAGCAGGTGGAGAGCTGGGCTTCATGGGAAAGAGCTGCTGAAATGACGTGTTGAGGTCCTTCAAAACGAGGTGATGCCAACAAGAGGCACTGATGCTTCCTGCTGTAGACTCAGTTTTTGGTTATTAAGAGCTTTGCCGCGTAGTTACACCATGCATTAAATTATTTTCTGATAGACTTGTGTGGCTCAGGCTATTTAAGAAGCAAGTTTTAGTTGAAATAGCCCATTTTCAGTAATGATTGGGTAAAAAGTTAGCGGAAAATGGAACCATTTTTTAGCAGCAGTGGTTACACATGTTAAAATGTGCTGGATTCATGCCTTCAAATTAATGTTTGATATACTTTCTGTTTAATTAAGAAAGACCAAA
>NW_011175123.1:0-1006 GCF_000146605.3 Meleagris gallopavo
ATCATTGTGAAGAGAGCTCAGGGATTCCTTATTGTTGGCTGCAGTTTTATGTTTGGCTTTGAAGAAACTGACTAGTTTTATAGTTTTAGTCAAAGATCAACACAATCATTTTAGCCTTGACTTTCCCTTCCATGTGTGTGACAGTGCTGGCGGTGTTTTCTTCTGTCAGGCTTTTGTTGTTTGAGATCAGCTCTTTGGCTCACTGACACTGTAATGAGGAGTAAACAAGCCCTATTTCTTTGAGACAATTTGTAGTGTGTTGCCAGTGGATTCTGAGTTTAATGGTACAGGTTTGATAGAAGATCATATAGCTGTAGTGAGCCTCATCATTATATTTTACTTTCTAGTAGTTGTGTTGGAAAAAGTAAATATCCCAGCCCTTTATAGAGGGGTACATCATCTGTCTTGACAACACTGGCATCTGCAATCTGCTTGCTTTAAAATGCCATCTCCTCTGCCTTCTATATACATTTAGCCACTACTTTTAGCTGCTGCATTTCAGACATTCTTCCTGGCATTTTTTCCCACTGATAAATGCGGGAGGTAGTCCAATCACCAACATAAATAAAGGGGTTTGCAGATCTTTTACTCCATACGTCTTTCTCTTCTCTGCTTTCATCACTGACTCAAAAATATTTGGGCTTAGTTTTTTTTCTTCTGCTCTTCTTTTGGAAGAGTAATTTCCTTTCCCATCCGTACATGTATTACCACACTCATATCAAGACACATATTCTAATAGATGGGGCTTAAAAATACATGTCCATCACTTGTATAGGTACAGATATTTGGTATAGGTGCTCAGCCCCACTTTAGGGGATATAGTGTTGCTGAGAAGACAAGCTTTATGTTTCGCGTGTCTGTGATTAGAGAACATAACAGTGGTGTCCCTTAAGAATCAAAATGTATGTACACAGTCTAGCAGTTATATAAACATCTAAAGCCTTCAGCATTGCTGATGTTGGAAATAAGTCAGGATGCTGTCTTCCAGAACCTTTAATAAAAAAAT
>NW_011175124.1:0-1005 GCF_000146605.3 Meleagris gallopavo
CATGAAAACTCTGTAAGGTTTATGTGGAAAAAAAAAAAACAATATTTCAGCATCTCATGCTAACTGCTAACTTACACAGGTTTATACTTCGGGGTAATTAATCTAAAATAGGATTATCAAAAGAATTCATCACCTCTTTTCATTATTTCAGCATATGAATTCCCAAATAATTAATTACTTTTTCCCCTTCTTTACGTTTTCTGTGTTGTTACCTTCAGTCTGATGAAAGTTAACAGGTACTTCTACAACCTACTGCTTACATGTTTGCTTCAGAAAATGGAACAGAAGAAGGTCTTTGAAAGCAAGATTAATTAACATACGTGAGGGCAGACGTCTTGAGCCACGTGATGATACTGGTGAGTTCTCAATTTCTCCTTCCATCCCCGGGAAGCTTGTATAAGAGAAGTGTAAGAGGCTAAAGCTCTGGCATACCCTGCCTACTCTCAGTACCTTGCCCAGACAGCTTCTGCGGAAGAACTGAGAAGGCAGACAGGTTTACAGTGAAAACAGTCCAATGACAGCAACCTACAACGGGCTGGGATATATCCTCACTCTCAGACCCTGTGAACAAGCTCTCTCCACCTGTCTTCTGCCACCACCATACTTATCTGGCCTGCGTGGAGGTGAGATCAAGAGATAAACTGGAAGGAAATCAAACCTATCATCAGCACTGAGTTACTTTCTGCTAGTTTAGCTTACTGAAATAGCTCAGCTGAATGCCACCAGCTGCAGAAAGAATTCAGCTCCCTGCACGCTCAGCCAGCCCTTCCTGCAGCTGGCATCTGAACCTGCACTCTGAGGAAGCAGTAAACTACAAAACATGCGGGACTGGCTCACTGCTGTAAGACTTCACTTGTGCAGCAGTGCTGCCAGCACGTCTCAGCGCAGTCTTTCTGACCCATCTGTGCCATCCCAAACCTTACCACACGCAGGCTCACCACTGCTGCCCTCCTCCTAGCCTAGCTACAGTTTCAAATCTCCCTCATCTTAAGCTGGAGAGTTTCA
>NW_011175125.1:0-998 GCF_000146605.3 Meleagris gallopavo
AGGATGAAACATCCTCCACTGACCGGATGGGAAGCAAAATTAATCACCCCTCAGCAACAGAAAAAAATACATGTTCAATAAAATATCCAAAGCATGTATATCTGGCAAACTCATGAACTGAAATGTTAAATAAAGTTATCATCTGATATGAAATCATATAATTTCAGAGCACAGACCAGAATGTGAATTTTTAAAACATCGTTTTCAGAACGTAACAGCACTTTTTCACAATTTAACACTGCAAATATTAGGTTCCTGTAAAAATTAACAAAGCAAATCTGTACAACACAGTGCTTCATTTGTTCTCCTACAGTTATCTTCTTAGATTGTAACATACTAGAGCAAGTAATCTCAACCTGAAAGAAGTGTAGATATCTTCCTGACTCTCTGTAGACTGAACAGTGACATCTGATCTAAAATGGAAGCTTTTCCCTCCTCACTTAGCAAACAGGTGAACATTAGAATCAAAATACAATGCTCCTCCCTCAAAATCTTGTCGCTGGAACAGAAGGAAGTCACAGTTATCAACCCTAGAATCATGAAACACTCTGAACAACAGATGCTTCCTAATAATCTGAATCTCACCTGCTTTTACAGGAAACATAATACACAGAGAAATGATCACTCAGCAGGCTACAAAGATTCACAGGATCAAGCTGACTGGAAGTAACTTCCCCAAAGTTCTAATCCCACTTTGCACTCAAAGTGACACAATTTAAAAGTGAATTACTCTTGGGCACAGTCCTGCTGCACTAAAACATATCCAGGAATGGATACTCCACAGTCTCTCTAGGCAATCTGTTCCAAGTTCTGACCAATTGTCATTGCCAAAAAAGTGCTCCAAGTATTTAATGGCATTGAGTGGTACTGCGCTGTAATTTGTGTGCAATTCCTCTCATCCCAAGTATGCACCTCTGATAACAGAGTGACTCCATTTTCTTGATTACTGTCCATAAGCATATGAAGATAGCAGCACCATCTTCCCTTACACTTAGAGA
>NW_011175126.1:0-996 GCF_000146605.3 Meleagris gallopavo
GATCATAAAAAAAAAAAAACAGAAAAAAATACAGTCTCATTCAACATTCAATTCTGAGTTTATGGAGAATGAGGAGGATTTTGAAATCACTGCAGAGAACCATTGTTGACAGCTGTGTGAGGTCCCTAAGCAAAGCTGTAGCCAAGAGAACACCATCATCTTTATCTATGTGATTTTGAGTCCTATTTCAATTATCTTTGAATAGCCATAGCAACTGGTAGAAGTTTATGACAAACAGAAGAGTGCAAGAAGGAGAAAAGGAAAGATCAAGGGAAATACAGGTTGGTCAGTCTCACTTGAAGAAGAAGATGAAGAAACTCCTCCCGGTAAACATTTCTAAATGCATGAAGAACAAAAATCAAGCAGTTAGTATGGGTTTAAGTAAGGAAAATCATGCTTGACCAACCTTCTGCAATTGACTGATTAGTTTAGTGGATGAAAGGAGAGTAGTTGATGTCATTTACCTCAACTTTACTAAAGCCTATAGCCCTGTCTTACATAATTTCCTTGTAGACAGGCTGAGAAAGTACAGGTTAGAAAAGTGGAAAGACTGGCTAAATGAGTGGTCCCGGAAAACTGAGATCAGTGATGTAAAACTAGAAGACAGTCACTACTTAAATAACCTAGGGACCTATTCTGAGGCCAACACAATGCACCATCTTCATTAATGATCTGGATGAAGGGATAGAGTGTACCCTTAGCTTTAGCAAATTTACTGATTATGCAAAATTGGGATGGATGCTTGAAGGACCAACTGATATTGCTGCCATTCATTGACAGGTTGAATTCTCCTTCACTGGAGAATTGATCTAACAGGAATCTAATGCAGTTCAGCAAAGGGAGATGCAAAATCTTACATTTCAGAAGGAACAATCTCATGCACCAGTAATGCAAGGGATCAACAAGCTGATAAGTAGTTCTGAACAACCAACTGATCATGAGCCAGCAGTGCACCCTTGCAGTGAGAAAAGCCATCAGTATCTTGGCCTTAAAAAA
>NW_011175127.1:0-996 GCF_000146605.3 Meleagris gallopavo
AAGGAAAAAAAAAAAGAAAAAGAGAAAGAAAAAGAAAAGGAAAAAGAAAAATTTACAGCATGTCATAAGAATATATACCATGTATTAAAAGAGACACAAGTATTTGTATATCTTTTTGCTAATCATTCATAATAACCGGTGCATTACACACTCAATAAAGGATTTCTAGTAAGTTATGTTTGCATTCTTATGTAAATCAACATCTTCTGAATATAACCTTGATCTAACCCTTCTTCTTACCCCGTTCTCCCCCTGAATTAAGATATTGTGTTCTGGGTCCTTGAATAAGCCCAGCACGTTCAATATGTCCACAGTTATATTGACATTTGTTTCTAAATCATTTAATTAAAAGTCATTATTGAGAACAAAGGATTCATTAACAAGCTGTACATCTGAACAACTGATGGAGTTGTTGTGTTATGAATATCATTTTAATCCAAATTAGAAAACTGCACAGAATGTGCTGCTGCAAAATATTGACATACTGCAACTCCCTTGGAATGTGATTAACATTTGTGTAGAATCAAAAAGCACATTAAAACCTGGCTTTACTAATAAATTTAAGATTGGAATAATTCTTTTAATGCTGAAATGAGTTATCTAAATTGTTATGATTTTTGCTTCTCTCAAGATAATATGCTCTATTAATACTTTTATACTGTGTGATCTCTCTTTTTAAAATATTTTCCTAAAAGCCAAAATAAAGGAAAGAAAAGCTGTAAACTTTTTACTGACAACATTTATCTCCAAGATTTTAAGATTGGTTTTCATCATCAGATCAAGCCATTAAGCAAAATGAAATTGCAGTATTTGCAACATAAATATGTATTGCTCTTAACACAAACCTGCCAACATTTTTTCCCAGCAGTTTTGAGTACACAGATTTTTCTTCACTTTCTATCTCTGCTGCACATGCATGCATATATGATTACAAAACTGAGGTTTTGAGATTAGGGAGATTTTTTTAGAAAATATATTTATATATATTTTAGAGAT
>NW_011175128.1:0-991 GCF_000146605.3 Meleagris gallopavo
ACAACAGCAAAATGCTATTTCATCCAAAAGGTAAACATGAGGAGCAGCAGGCTGCAATATCAGAGCACAAGAATGAAAATAAAAAGGTTTTAGTCCTTTCTCTGTACACAGATCTCTGTTGTTTTGTATTTCTTCACGACAGTAAGTAAACATTTTCTTCATGAAAAAAATAAAATTGAACTTTTGTTTTCAATTAACTTGCCTCTCAGATAAGATAAAGCAACGTTTATAAATAGTGCTTTGATTGAACTTATATTCCAGTTGCTCCAGATGACTGCAGTCATAGCCTTGATTTTAATTATTTATGGCTTCTCTACTCTGTTTTCAGTTAGGTTTTATTAGGCATTCAAGGTGAAATTAGAACAAAGAGATTTTATTTTAACAGAGAGGGGAACAAACACAAACAGATAAAGCTGTTCTGTAGGAATATGGACGTGTGTCTAACTATTCCAAAATGGCCTCACATAAAGAACCTGTTCGCACTGCCATGTTGAAGACCAGAATTTCAAGTCCGGCTGCTCTTCTCTTCCTTTTCTAATAGTCAAACTCCTACTTACCTCCAGGAGGAGCAAACCTGACTTAGATTCAACCTCTACATTGAAAGTAAGGGCATTCTTCTAGGAGCATCATCACACTTCATCAGTTCTTCTATCAAATGCAAAAATTGCAAAGCCCAAATTTTGATTTTCCCATAGTTTCTTCTTTTTTTTGGTCAAGAAAGCTACTCATGTCCTACTTAGTCCATCTATTAATATTAATGATAAACTTCATATTGCCTGTTTAAAAGCATTTAAAATACAGTAAGACATCAGTGAAAGTCAACCAAGCAAAGCTCTAGGAACCTTCTCCATTAAGGATAATTACTGAGTACCCTCACTCATAAATTTATTTCTGACCTCTCAGTAAAGTTTATTTTCCTTAACAAACTCACAATGCAACACCAGACAGACAGTAACCTAAGTAATACTACCTAAGTAGGTATCTGAAAAAA
>NW_011175129.1:0-982 GCF_000146605.3 Meleagris gallopavo
CCCCCATGCCCTCTACTTTCCATTGCTTTCCCGTTTCTTTGGCGTGGCAGCGTGCAGCAGCAATGCAGCAGCAATGCAGCAGCAATGCAGCAGCAATGCAGCACGGCAGTCTTGCAGCACAACAGCCCCGCAGCAGTGCAGCACCAGCAAATAAACGAGGCTGCAGCACAGCAGCAGCGCACGAGCCGTGCATGAGCACGGCAGCCTTGCAGCACAGCAGCGGTGCAGAAAGCACAGCAGCGTTGCAGCACGGCAGCGTTGCAGCAGACGAACCCTGCAGCACAGCAGCGGTGCGTCAGCACAGCAGCATTTCATAAAAGTGCAGCGGTGCAGCTGCAGCCTTGCAGCACACAAACATGGCTGCAGTGCACGAGCACGGCAGCCTTGCAGCACGGCAGCCTTGCAGCACAGCAGCAGTGCAGAAGCACAGCAGCAATGCAGCACGGCAGGCTTGGAAGCTTTTGCAAGGGTTCTGCGTGCATTTGGGGCAGAGTTTTGCTCTGGGTGCATTTGCAAACTGGGATGCAACTGCAAGGGGTTGACTGCATTTGGAGCAGAGCTTTGCTGTGGCTTCCTTTGCAAGGATCTGATTGCAGTTGGTGCAGAGCTTTGCTATGGATGCGTTTGCAAACTTGGATCCATTTCCAAGGGGTTGCATGCATTTGGGTCCAGGCTTTGTCCTGGATGCAATTGCAAGGGGTTGATTGCATTTGGGTGCAGAGCTTTTCTGGGGCTTCCTTTGCAAGGACCAGATTGCAGTTGGTGCAGAGCTTTGCAGGGGTTGCATTTGCAGTCTTGGAAGCCTTTGCAAGAGTTCTGCATGCATTTAGTGGCAGAGCTTTGCTCTGGGTGCTTTTGCAAACTGGGATGCCTTTGCAAGGGGTTGATTGCATTTGGAGCAGAGCTTTTCTGGGGCTTCCTTTGCAAGGACCTGATTGCATTTGGGTGCAGGCTTTGCAGGGGTTGCATTTGCAGACTTGCC
>NW_011175130.1:0-980 GCF_000146605.3 Meleagris gallopavo
AGGAGATACTATATTTTATTCTCAGATGAATATAAAATTATTTTGTTTAAATATAAACATAGCTTCCATCTCTAGGACATAGCTTAATTGGAAAATTATTTTAAGTAGATTGCACCAATCCAGAAACAGTATGATCATATGAATGGAAAAGTGTAAGCACGATAGCACACAGAAGAAATAAAAGTGAGGCTGTTTCCTTTCTAAACATTACATAAAGCAAACCTTTGGCTTTGACATTTTAAGATTCTTCTTTTCCTTTCTTTTCACTGTAGGTTAATTTCTTTCCAGATTGGTCCCATGCTCTGCCCTGCTTCATAGGTCAACCCAAGAGGTGCTCTTTGGGCTGCACTCCACCAATTCACTCCTCTCCATTGTTAAAATAATAATTTTTTCAGTATCCTGCTGACTTATTTGGGTATATCTGAGTTGGCCAGTCTAGCTTTCAGTGTTCAACAAGGTGTATGGAAGTGTTCCCTTCCAATCTTGTGTAATTACATATAACATGAATGACATGCCACTCATCATTAAGCTATAGCAGCATCTGTCTTGTGATCCCTGTCAGACTCTGCAAGTCTAGACATTTTGCCTCTGTCAGAAGGTGAAGGTGGCTTAAATGGGGCAAGGC
Organism: Meleagris gallopavo; assembly: GCF_000146605.3. Lineage (NCBI taxonomy): Eukaryota > Metazoa > Chordata > Aves > Galliformes > Phasianidae > Meleagris > Meleagris gallopavo. The sequence continues at coordinate 626 of NW_011175130.1, forward strand.
CAGGGCAGGAGAGCATGTGTGTTTACCTTGACGCCAGAGTACCTTTAGAAATGCATAAATAAATAGGAAAAGGTGCTGAATCCAATCATGAGTTCTCAGTGGTGTAAGTTACACATCATGTATCTGTCGGTCAGGAAACAGGTGTATGTGGGTGTAAGTGCCAAAGCTGTTTGACTTGCAGCAAGTTGGCATTTAGTGGGAGTGCAGTGTGAGTGTAACATACACTCCCAGATATGGAATAACAAGTGAGGAGGATGTAGTGAAGCAACTAGATCATCAAAGAGTTAATCAAATTTGCAGTATCCACAGGAAAAAAAAAAGAAAAATTCAAGATACTGCATATTTCACTGTTGAT
>NW_011175131.1:0-980 GCF_000146605.3 Meleagris gallopavo
AAAAAATTAGGAAAGCGAAAAAACATGTCAGAAGGAAGGATGTAACTTCTGGATTTTAATAAAAGAAAAAAAAGTGACAAAGCATTTGCTTTGCATGGCAAGATGGAAACTAAGCCACTGCATCCACTGTCATTGTTACAGAAGAGTACTTAGTTTGCTTTGCCATAAATGTGGCAGCCATTGCTGCATTGATACCTTAATCTGTTGTAATCCAGCATATCAGAAAAGAAGTTCTTAATGAGTATTAAGTGTTCTACTGTTGCTCTATACCATCCATTTGTATTAAAATGACATTGAATGTATTCTAAAGAGTTAAACAGCTTCTGGAATGCCTAATGCATCTATTTAGTTACTTGAATAAATCAATTTTGTTTTCTCATCAAGTACTGATCTGAAGTTTGTTTAAATGAACTTATTTCCTAGGAGGAAAAGAAATAGGACATTAATTATACTGCTGTCCTTGAATAACTCCAGTTGGGGCCATACCATATTAATTTTTCCATTTATTTTGTAGGGGATTAGCAGAAGCCTGCAGCACTCTCCTGTGTTATCCCACTCACCCTTCCTGACTCCAGCACAACATTTGCATTCTGCATTCTTGCAAGTTTTCAGAGCGTTATTAAAAATTTGTAGCCCTGGCCTAGAGATCCCCCAGCAAAACTTTCAGGATTCATGTACAAGATATTCTGACCTGCTGACTTTTTTCCTAGTTTCTTTCTTATTGAATACTCCTTAGCAGAATATCTATTCTGCTTCTTTCCCAGAGCAGAAAATAAAAGTTAGTGCAATGCTTTTGTCTTCCCTCCTTGTGAACTCCTGCACTAACACATTTTACTGCTAATGAGCCATCTTCTTGCAAAGATTGATGCCTGGTAATGTGAATTTTCTTATTGTCCTTCGCTCTAGCCAGTCATCCTTTCTGTTTCTTCCATCAGTTTTTCCTCATTTATCATATATCACCTTTCACTTTACTAGTAAAA
>NW_011175132.1:0-977 GCF_000146605.3 Meleagris gallopavo
AAAAGAAAAAACAAACCCAGCAAAAATTTTGCACAAAGCAATGAAAGTAAAAACATTCTCTTCCTGTTCACTCTGCTCAGCCCACTTCACATTAGTTTCACAGACATTGAACTGACTTGAGAGGAACAGGGCTTGTCAAGCAGATAAATGCAACGCAGGTATCAGCACCCATGGTTTGTTCTGCCTTGTGTTGATGGAAGGAGTTTGGGATTCAGAAGTAGCACACTATCACAAAGGGTGATCTTGTGTCAAGAGGCAATGGCAGGGATCCAGTCCTGCTGCCATATGGGCACCCAAACACAACTGGTGAGTGAGGAGTTCCTCAGCTTGCAGAGTGAGAGTGCTTTCCCAAGAGCAGGGAGGCACAGGAAGGAGGCAGATATGCCACACATTCGTGAAAGACACATATAAGCAGAAGACACTGGGTATACTAGCTTTACAAGAAAGAAAGATCCTGTAAAGTTTTCCCTAGCTGCTTCTCCTTACCAGCCTCGCAGCATGGCAGAAATTGGGAAAAATAGCTTCACCTTACATCCATCCTGCATATCATACTCTTACTCACTTTATTTTTTCTCTCTCTTTTTTCCCTCCATCTTGTGTATCTGGATTGCATATAAGGAAACGATTGCAGTGCATGGCCACAACGACATAATTAGTATTTGTCCGTAAGGCACTGAATCTGTAGTATGGAGTGGTGTGCTGAAAGTCATCAGGATGATGCTGAAAGCAGCAGAATGGACTGGAGTATGTTAGGAAGTTTTAAAGGGCATTAATTCTGAGGGATATAGAATGCTCAAGGCAGAAATAGTCCAGTCCTCTGTGAATCAGAGTGAAATTACCACAGTAGTGTAAGAAGTGAAGAGTGATCAGCAGAAGCTGTATGTTGAGAGAGGTTTTGCTAGAGCCCACACAGACTCAAGCACCACAAAATAATTAAAACAAAAGCAGAACATTCTAAAAATAAAATAAATAAAATA
>NW_011175133.1:0-975 GCF_000146605.3 Meleagris gallopavo
AAAACAAAAAAAAACAAACAAATAAATAAATAAAAAACAGCAGCAGTTCTATCTGGTGCTCCTCTTCCCTAAGCCTGTGTAGAAGTCCTCACACACTAGAGTTGGAAAAAATCTGATCTCATATCTAAATATGAATGGCAACATAAATATTCAAAAAGAAGACCGTAAGAAAGTAGAATCATCAACAGGTAGGCAACATATCACCTACAGTAATAGATCAGACTTTCATTCCTGAAAAATGATGTGAAAATGGAAGTGCCAGAAAACACTACTTGAACTGAAATCTTTCTGATACTCACTGTAATTACGTTTTCACTTTTGCTATGAAAATTTAAAACCACTAGCGTAGCATTGGGAATTGTCTGTTTAAAGCCAGAAACAATCTGAATCCACAAAGGAAGGAAAGAATTAGTACAACTTTTCTTGATGCTTATTTTCTATATAAGGGTACTAATACATTGCCCAATTTTTCATTCAAACTACCATTTCACACAGGGGGGAAAAAGTCTTTGGAAAATAGTGAATGACTTTCTTCATGACTGAGTATCTGGTTTATATTTAAACATACAGGAAATAGATTCTTCTAATCAGCCCTTTTTTCCTACTGCCAAAAATATGAGTATGCAGCTTTACAGCCAAAGCAAGCTGTCATCCACTTCTTTTATAATCGATTTCAAACTCCTACATTAATTCAATATTGCAAATGAGAGCTTAAATGCAGCAGAACCAGGAAAAACAAAAGCTTAGAATCTCTCTGATACGTGGACACATTCGATAGTCCACAAAGGGAGATGTTCTATTCTTGGGTTATTTTTGCAGACATTTAATTTCATTCAAAAGCCAAAGTAAACTCCATCTTAAGCCACAGGAAAAAAATAGTATAGGAAAATAATATAATCTGTCCCAGTATAGTAAGTACATAAGAAAATATGCTTTCAAATGTTTCCTTTGCATACAGAATCATTCTCTGTTTAA
>NW_011175134.1:0-974 GCF_000146605.3 Meleagris gallopavo
TGGAGTCTTTCCTGTGAGCCTAGATTTTTGGATGGGTGAACACCTTTGCTTTTCCTTCGAAATACCATCCCATCTGCACTAGTCCTTTTGCTGTTCCAGTCATGTATTGTCTTTCTGCTGCGTTAATCTTTCCAGTTGTAACAGTTTCTAACTCCCTCTGCTTATTTCCCATGCTGCTTACATTAGAGAAAAGGCACTTCAAATGAGCTTTCTGGTACACTACCATTATAGTACTACCATTACTCCCTCAAACCTCTGAAAGAATTCTGAAGTTCTTCCCCCACCGCTTCCTAGAGGGACACGAGAAGGTTTTGGATGGGGGTCAGCAACATTACCTCTTCTGAGGAGTTCCTGGAAAGCTCTACAGGACAGTTCAGAGGCTTATCCCTGCCATCTCCTACAACAACAACATCCCCAGCCCTTCTTTGTCCCACTGACCTCCACCCACTTCCCCCATCAAATCTAGTTAAGATTTCTGAACTACTCACTCCACCCATCCCCCTTCATACCTAGTTTAAAGCTCTCTCAACGAGCCCTGACAGCTCCTAAGCTAGGATCTGCTGTCCCCTTGGAGACAGGCTAGACCCATCCGCAGCCATCAGGCCAGGTGCTGAGTAAACTGCTCTGTGGTCAAAGAACCCAAAGTTCCTGTGGTGGCACCAGCCTTTCAGCCACTTATTCAAAGCCTGTGTTTTCCTAGACTGCTCTGTATCCCTCATCACCCCAGAAGGGAGAAAGGAAAATACCACTTGCACACCCACGCCTTCAACCGATTGCCCTAAACCCCTGAAATCCTTTTTGATGCTCGCAGTCTTCCCTGAGCGATTTCATCACTCACCAATAGCAGGTAATAATCAGAGGAGTGAAACAGACCTGGGAGTTTTTTGGTGATGTCCCTGACGCAGGCTCCAGGGAGGCAGCACATCTCCCTATGGGTTGGGTCTGCAAATGGGGCCCTGCATTTCCCTGAGAAA
>NW_011175134.1:994-5360 GCF_000146605.3 Meleagris gallopavo
CCGGCTCCTGGGATGGGATTTGTTTGCCCCCTTTGAGATGCCGTGGGTTCCACGCGTAGACAACAGGCCGGGGGCCGAGGAAACTGAGCCGTGATCAAAGAACCCAAAGCTTCGGGCTCGACACCAGCCTCTGAGCCATTTATTGCGCTTTCCAAGCCTGTCCTTCACTGTCCCTGAAGGTACGAAATAAACATCACTTGCACTCCTTCAACTAAATGCCCTAAAGCCCTGAAATCTCTTTTCATAGTTCGTAGGGTTCTCTGGGCAATTTCATCACTGCCCACCTAAACTATGAGTAATGGAAAGTAATCAGTGAACCTAACCAGATATGGGAGTTTTCTAGTTATGTCCCTGACCCAGGCCCCAGGAATGCAGCACACTTCCCGACGGCTCGGGTCCTGTCTGTACATGGGGCCCTCCGTTCCTCTGAGAAGGGAGTCGCCCACCACAACCATCCTTCTTTTTTTCTTGACAGAGGCAGCCTCAAGGCATGGGGTGACTGCCTTGCCTTAGGCTCCCTCCTAGGCAGATCCTCCATTGCCTCCCCACTCACCTTCCCTTCAGTTTCCAGCATCTCAAACCTGTTGCTTAGTGGGAGCTGGGGAAGCAGGGTAGGCAGGCAGGGGGGGCTTCCATGATGCCGAGTTGGGACTCTTCCAACCCTCCCCATCTTTCAGGTCTGTCCTACTGTGAGAGGGTAGGGGGTCAACCACTTTTCTGGGGGTATCTCCCTGGCACCCTTCCCTCTGGCACACCAGCAAGTCACTCCACCAGTCAGTCTCCTGCTCATACTCCCTGATGACCCTTAGTCTCTCCACCTCCTCCTTGAGCTCCACCACCAGGCTGAGCAGCTCATCCACTTGCTCACACCTCACGCAATTGGAATTCCTGCCACCTTCCCCTGGTAGCAGCAGGCTCAGGCACTCCCTTCAGCCAGAGACCTAACAACCACATTTCTGGGCAGGCCCTCCATCTATGTCACCACAGTCTTCTTGGAGCAAGCCTGCTGACTGGTAGAAACCATGTTTAGGCCTATGGTCTCAGAGGCTGCCAAGAGGAGAGCTGGTCTCCTGAGCAAAGAGGGACAACGCTTACACACCCTGCCACTTGATCCACCCCCCACAGCTACAGCACCCTATAGACAGTGTGGGCTGTACTCACACACTGACTTCATCTCCCTATTTTCAGCAGGCAGTGACAACAATTACTCACCTGGTGCACTCTATGGATGGGAGCTAGCTTCTGCCCTCCCCGAGGCTATTTAAAGCTTATCACCAAGTGTCAAGGTCAAGGGTGGGTAGTGCCAGCTCCACCGCTGCTCTTAAAAAGAGCTTTTTTGCTTCAGATCCCTTGCCTAGTGCAGCCCTACTTGCCTTGAAAGTAGCTCTGCAGCAAGTGACCGATGACATGTTTGTGGGGTGTTTAAACTATACCATGAATGTGCCAGTTCTATTCCTGCTCACTCAGCAGCCCACCCACAAGCTGCCAGCCCCTCAGCATAAGCACAGCACTGTTCCTGGCTTCAAAAAAAGCCAGTTCAGCAGAAAGGGATCTGGGGGTCAACTGGTCAACAGTAGGCTCAATGTGATTAAGCAGTAAGTCCTGGCAGCCAAGAAAGCAAACTGCACTTTAGAATTAATTAAACAAAGCGCAGACAGATATAGATTAAGATAGATCAAAGAAGTTGATTCTTCTGCTATATTTAATGTTGGTGTATTGGGCTTACATAGTACAGTTTTGGCAGCGGGTGTGAGTGTTCCGTATGAGCAGCTGCCTCATGCCAGATAAGAACCAGCTACAGCTACTTCAGAAAGGACCCACCGCTGACCTGAGCTGAGCCATGAGCAACGCAGGGTGCAGCTCAGGGAGAGCAGAATTGAGAAAGGAAAAATACTGTTGCACATCAGTAGGTGGGAGAGGGGTTTAAGAAATGTCGGAGAAACAATCCCACAGCCACCAAAGTTGGTGCACTGGGAGGGCAGAAGGAAATCCCGGAGTGGAGCAGAAGCTCCCTTCAGCCCAGCAGAGGGCTATGGAGGAGCAGGCTATCTCTTACAGCCCATGGGCACGATGCAGAGCAGATCTTCACATGCAGTCGTGGAGAGGCCCACTGTGCAGCAGTGGCTGTGATTTTTATTCATTATCATTGATTAAGGAGAAAGGCATTAAGGCAAGAACCAGTCCCTATGAGCTGAAAGTTGATATTGCCTGATTTTTTTTCCTCTTCATATGGGGCTCATTCAAGTAGGATCTCTGCTCTACAAATGCTGCACAAAAGAGCCTAGAATTGTGCCCAATGTGAAGTGCAAATGATGCCGTAGGCACAGTGCAATTCAGTTGAGGATGTGGCTCAGTTGTTCTCAGTTTTTTAATCAAAGAGGTGAAAACTCTCAAACCTGGGCCTTTGTTATGCTTCTGAAGAGCAATGCAAATGTCCATTAATTTTAGGTTATGAAATCCATGGCTGGAAAAGTCTGAACAAATGCTCTCTCTTCACCTGCTGTTTAGACTATCCTTCTAATTCATTATTTGTCCCGTCATAGAGTTGGTTACTGCTGCTAGAGTTGAGGAGTCTAGCAATTTTATGAATAATAAAAACACAAGTTATGAGATAATAGTACAGCTAAAATAAATTCATGTTTTATGATGTAAACACGGCTTTGCAGGAATAAGATTCCTTTCTCTTCTCCCCTTCTCCTGTTTGCAAACTTGATCTTAGTAATTTTTTCTTCCTCTCTGTTTTTAATAGACACAGTTTTTGTTTACTTCTTCATACCTCTCTTATTCTTGCCACACCTGCAGGTAGGTCTTCTGGTCTAATTGGAACTGATACTGGAAACCTACTTTGGCAGGGGTGTTGGTCTTCATGATCTCTAGAGGTCCCTTCCAACCCCTACAATTCTGTGATTCTGTGATTCTGTCAAAAAACGTCTGTGAAATTGTCTGTGAACCCAAAACTTGAGACTCCATGCATCAGATTACAGGAGTAGTGTTATGCTAGATATGTGTGATCAATGCTTCTCTCCGTGCAGAGTTTGTGTTGTGAACGTACATGACTGTGTCAAGTCTTTGGAATGTATCTGATTATATAACATATGGTTATACAGTCATATGGTTATGCAACAAGGGAGAATCTGCAATACAAAGCTGCTGGGGGCTATGACTCCTAGCTTCAGTCCTGTCAGGCAGTGTACACTGGCTGCCAAACTGTTTTGAGGCTGCTATTTTGTTCAGTCTCAGAATACAGAGCTGGTCAGTGAAAAGTTATGGCTGTCCTGTGGGATCCCAGTGGCAGAGAAGCTGAAATGAATTAAAAGATGAAACTTTCAGGGTTCATATGCAGCAATCACAGTTTCATGTTCTATGCCCTTTCTGCCTTTGTTTTTCACAGTTTTATTTCTCTAGATACTCACCTTGCAGGATCGGGAGATGTTATGGAGAGATCAGTTTACCCCAAACTGCTTTTAATACAGCCAAGTTTTTTCATTCTCTGAAACTTGTTCTAGGCCTTGTGATTAGTAGGTAATACAGAATGCTCTTTTAAATACTGATTAGAGGCAATGAAAAGATTGACTAAACTTGAGAACCTAATGGATGGATGCTTCAGAACTGTAGGACACTGGAGCACAGAAGGGAAGAAATGAGGATGCTGTAAAAACACAGATTTTCTTGAATTCCCTCTCATTTCATTGTCAAATAGGTTTTTCATAGTTGCCTGAGACATTTCACAAAGCATAGATGGCGGAATCTAAGAACCTCAAGGCTAGAAGTCAGGAAACTGAATAATTTTAATCTTTATGGACTTTCCTAATTTTGATTTAGGTCTTCCAGAACTACTCCAAAGCAACAACAAAACATCAATTAAAAAAATAATTTTTCCATTCTGTTAATTATAGTTTTTAATCTCTGCATCCCATCTGCTGTGTTTTTCTGGGAGAAAGACTTAGCACTATTGTGTTTTGGGTGAAACTGTACAACTGATATATTTAATGGCAGATAGATTTGGGATTAACTATTGCATTTCACGTTGCATATACACATTGCCTTTTTTGACCACCAGTTCATACTGAACAAAATATTTTCACTGAATTATACGTAGTTACATTTTTCTCCTTTCCATATTTTTCTTCAAGTGCTTGGATGCCCATACTCAGCTTGCTTGCCTGGATCAGAAAAGACATTTCCCTCTATAAAGTGTTTTACTACTAATACCTGCCTTTCCATTTGTTTTACATGTTTGGGTGAGAGAAAGGCATAAAAGCTCCAGGAAATATTTGTACAATATGGAAAGAAAATAGTCCCTTGGGAAGAGGTGAATTCACAACTTTCCTGTTTGGATTGTTAGCATCTCAGAGTAGATATATTA
>NW_011175135.1:0-1171 GCF_000146605.3 Meleagris gallopavo
ATAGCTTTTTTTTTTTAATATATTTTTTTAAGGTAATAGGAGTAAGAAGGTTACTATCCAAGTAAAATACTCCTACCATATGTGTAGAATAAAGAGAGAAAAAGGGATTTTTATGGTTTCCCATTTAAAAACAGTATTACAGATTAGACTACCAGAGTTCTTACACTGACTGTAAATGCTTGGCACAAAGCACAGCTAACTGAATAACTATCAGAACATAATTTCAGGATGTGCTATTAATTGTGAATAAGTACAAAGTATGCCTGAGGGCAGCTCAAAACTCATTTCTCACTAGTATTAATAAGAGCTTACAGAAATATAGTAATACAAACATCAACTAGAGAAAAAAAAGAAAAGAAAAAAAAGAAAGGCAGTTTCCTAGGATAGGATGATTTTGAAGGAATTAGTACTGGAAATGCAGTGCTTCCTCTTTTCCCTTCCTCCTCCTGTTTGGCTGGTAACATCAAGTTCCAGGGTACTCTCTGTCAGCCCAGTGAAAACTTTATCTTGTGAGTCTTGTAGTCAACTAATGTGGTAGATGAACTTGGGATCTCTATCTCATATTCCTATGATTATACTGTTTATACATTAGTTATATACTGCCCAACTACAAATGACTTGCAGTTATAAGATCTTATGCAAGGTCAGCACCGGGAGGAGGAGTGAGAAGTGATATTAAACTGGAAGAGGAGAAGCTTCATCACTTCATTCATATTATCATGTCTGAACATCCAGACCTTTGTGCAGTTGGAAAAAAAACAAAAACAACAAAGGGTAAAAAAATTAAACAATGCCAGATGAAGTAATCCCTTCAGTTGCCTCAGTACAAAGGTACATACCTTAAGAGGCAACAAGCTATGATAGAGAACATCAGCAACTGCTGGGAAAATGATCCTCTGTGGAAGTTCAGCCTGGAGAAAAGAAGGCTGCGGGGTGACCACATTGCAGCCTTTCAGTACCTAAAGGGAGCCTACAAACAGGAGGGGAATCAACTCTTTGAAAGGGGAGATAACAGCAGGACAAGGGGAAATTATTTTAAGTTGAAGAAAGGAAGATTGAGGTTGGATGTCAGGGGGAAGTTCTTTACTGAGAGAGTGGTGAGGTGATGGAACAGCTGCCCAGAGAGGCTGTGGATGCCCCGTCCTGGAGGTGTTCAAGGCCAGGTTGGATG
>NW_011175136.1:0-958 GCF_000146605.3 Meleagris gallopavo
AAAAAAAAAAAAAAGAAAAATCCAAAAAGAGAGAAAAGGAACAATTTATCTGGTATTATATCAAGCAGATAAGCTAGCAGCTTCTCAATAATTACTTATAAATTGCAGACAAAACACTACAAGAGTGGCAATTGCAAAGCATATATTCCCTGATCCTAACAGTGGATGTTTGTATATTTTCTGCTGCTGCTACCTACAATTATGAAGAATCTAAATTCAAACAACTTTTCAGCTGGAAACATTTTCAAGAATTGATGGGAATAACAGATCTACTAGATGTAAAGTAAATTACCAGTCAATAGATGATCTGCCAAAAGCCAGTGGTTGTGGAGACTAGAGGTGGGGTTTGGTGCATCAAAACCACAACATCTCTGCCCAGAATTTGCACAGCTATGAACTGTCAGCTCCAGTAGGACATTATTCAATAAAGTGAGCTGTGCCTTAGGGCTTCTCTCAATTTCCATGGGGCTCTATATAGGGATCTCAGAGGTGATTAAAGTACTCCATTTCAGACTGGTAACATACTGAAAACAAGCAGCTATGGGTCAGTTCTTACTAGGACATGAAAGGATGGAATAAACCTGAAGATTTCCCTAAATTTCATCGTGTTTCGAGACCTTCAAGAAAAGAACTTCATATTAAGGATAAATAAAATACTTGATTACACATGGATCTGGGTGGGAAACAGCTTTTCCAGGCTGTAAAACACTGAGATGGATCTTTTCTTTTTTCCAGTGTGCTCAAAGTGCACAACACCTTACAAAGCTTTAAGAGAGACCAAAGCCTACGTATAAAGGAGCTAATGACTAGGGAACTTTAATAAAACAAGATTTAAGCACATAATATGGTGCTGACAGAAGGAATTTCAGCTTGTATATCATACCTTAGGCATACATCATAACCACCAGACTACTGACTTTTTCACATGTAGCCAAAACACATTTTCCCATTTGAAAAA
>NW_011175137.1:0-957 GCF_000146605.3 Meleagris gallopavo
TTTTCACTGTTTCATCTGACAAGACCACCAAAATGGCCACCACCTGGTAGTTCATGGGAGGCAGCGTGGTCATCTCAGGCCAGTTTTCAAGGACTGAGAACATGAGGTTCACAACAAGCAAATACAAGAAGTTCTTGCTAAGAACTAGATGCAACAGTGCTTTTTTCCAAATTGGATACGTATGCTAACTCCTTTCTGTAGGCTGGTCAAGGCCTTCCATCTTCTACAACATAAGGAATAGGGAAGGATATAGGAATATGGTTGACTTTGCATCCAACTCGAGTCTTCAGGCATTTGCACTCAGCTAAACTGAAAGTGCTGGGCAGCAGCTGGAGACCAGAGTGAAATTCAAACTCTTGTCTCTAGAGTCACTGTGGAACACTTTATCCAAACCACAACATCCTACTGACAAATATTTTGAAAAGTCCCAAATGCTACAAATATCCAGTGCATTTTGTCATACAGAAAGACACACATACAAATCAATAGGTAAAGTTACAAATATCCTTAAGCTGGAGGTAGAACGGAGAAAGGGGATTACACAGGATGCAATTAGCATAGATTGCTCATTTTTATGTTGACATCAACAAAGATTAATGTCCTAAGCAGGGCTGTAGTGTTTCCTACAACTGAGAAAGGAAGGACTACACTGTAATGAATATACCAATGTCTTGTCAGTGTGGCTGCTGGCTGGAACAGACCTTGTGGTTATCTCAAGCTCTGAAATTTCCATGGTGTCTATGACACCTCCTATGACCAGACAGGGACTCCCTTACATGTCTAGCCACGAACCCTGCACACAGGAGGGGTGTGCTGAACATGTAGCTTGGATACTTAGCTGCCTCCTCCTAGCTGAGAGTGGGCTGCTTTTATCCGCCTTGTATAGTCTGCTGCTCCACACTATGGTTATAAACTGTTTTGCCCAATATATCCATAAATAATTTCCAAAAGAAAAAA
>NW_011175138.1:0-956 GCF_000146605.3 Meleagris gallopavo
GAAGGAATAATAATAATTAAAACAAAAATAAGAAACCCTTTTGCGTGCCGTTGCGCTGCTGGAACTTCAGCGCAAAGTTGGGCGCTCGCTCTCCGCCCCACAAACCAAAGAGGGGATGGCAGAATTCTGTCTCCAAGAGGAAAACAAACCCCAAACCCACAAAGCGGCCCTTACCCGGCCCGGAGCTCCGCTCTCCCATCCCCTCTATTCCTCCCCAAATCCGGAGGTCCCTGCAAGGAGCTGCAATGCGGGGCTGATTTTGGGGCTGCAGTTACCTCGGAAACCTTTTTGGGGGAAGGGAGGCTGCAGCTCTGCATTGCACGCCGCTCCCTCTCGAGCTTCGTCTGTCTCCCACATGAAAAGTCCCTGTCGGTCCTCCGCGGCTTTTTTTGTGGTTCGAATGGCGAAATCGGAGTAATTTGATAATAATGATTTGTTAAACTCCGCGTACGATCGACCGCAAACGATCCCGATTTAGAAACAATCCCAGAGGAGGAGGAGGAGGAGGAGGAAGCGCATTCCTGAGGACGTGTGTAAAAAAATTTAAAATAACTCCGCCGTCGGCCGCGATTTGGGAGCGGGGATCACCTGATTGCATTCACCTTCTGGCTGCTATGAGAGATGGGTTCCTCTGCAGCACAAACTGATGGCCGGATTTCTCCCTTCCCAGCACACGTGTGCGCGCACCCCGCGGCCTCACCGGGCGGAGAAAAATGCCCCATTCTGCAGCTGTGGTTGTAAGAGTGCGGTACGTTTCGCCTTCGTTTTTCCACAGGCAGAGAGTTTCCTGTGAGTAAAGGGTCCGTTTCCAACACAAACACGAAATTCTCTCTTTGTTTGGGCAGAGGGGAGGGGAAGTTTTGCATCGCGATGGACGGAGCCGTGCGGCCGTTGAGGGTCCAGCTCGTCGCCGGGCTGCAGCCGCCCCGTGCACAGACCAAGGGAGATCCCGGTTA
>NW_011175139.1:0-952 GCF_000146605.3 Meleagris gallopavo
AGCAAAAGCCCTAGCCTCTTAATATTGCATTATAGATGTTAAACCAAATGTCTCTGTTCTACTGATATGTGTTGCAGATAATTTGATTATAGGTATTAGATAAAAATCCCTTATGGTAAGGGGAAATTAGCTGTAAGTCCATTGCAAATGCCAACTTATTTCTTTTCCTTTAGGAGACGCACATTATCCACACCTTCAAAGAAGACTTCTATGGAGAAATTCTTAGTATAGCAATTATTGGATATATTCGACCAGAAAAGAACTTTGATTCCTTAGGTCAGTATTGCAGGCCACTCCAGAATTACTTTCTTAAGTTTTACTTATTAAAGCGCTTTTCCTTTGCCGTCTGTTTCTTCATAATTAGCTGCTTTACCTGTTGTCATTTGAAATTTCAGTACAGTGTTTTCATCAGATAATGCGTAAGTTAAATTAAAAAGCAAAACAAAGAAAAAGAAGCCTTCCTGCATCTTACTTCAGTCTAAATTTCAGTTGCCTGAGGAGTAATGCCAAAATCATGAGGTTGTTGTTAAAGGGTTGGTCTTATCTGTTTACTTTTTAAAATGCAGCTCTGATAGGTTTTAAACGGTTCAACAAGCTCTGCTGATCTTCTTCTAAAACTCCTTTTGGATGAGGGAGATAGCAGTGCTTACATTGGTGGAAAATGCAACTCTGACATATTTGAAAACAAAAAATGTTGCCTTTCAAACCTTGCAGTAATCACTATATTCTTCCTCTGTGATTTTCTGATATTCTGTGGAAGAAGATATTTTCAGTTGTTATTTCGTGTTCAGCTTTTAAACATCCCTTTTTTCTGTTTTTAGATGCGCTGATTGCGGCAATTCAGGAGGACATTGAAGAGGCAAAAAGACAACTAGATTTACCAGAACATCTTAAACTCAAAGAAGACAACTTCTTTCATCTTCCAGGGGGCAAAATAGTTGACAACCACTGA
>NW_011175140.1:0-949 GCF_000146605.3 Meleagris gallopavo
AAAGAAGAAAAAAAAAGAGAATTATGTTATGAGTTCCTGGATAGTAAGTTTTTCCAGCCTTCAGAATTCCCATACATTTATATGTACGAAAAAGCTATGCCTTTTTAACATAAAGATTTCCCTTTAAAGGGGAAAGATCATATTAAACTCTGAGACTGGTTCTCTTCATATTTATCTAGGTCCCCTAGATAATGATTATCTGTAAATAAGATATGCAAGTGCTGCTTTTTAGATCCTGAATCATGAGATGAATTCTATTACAAGATTTTTTTGAAGCACAATGTAGAAATACATGGTCTACAAGTACCTTCCTTCCTTGTAATCCATTCTATTTTGCACGTATCTCCTTTCTGTTTTTCTCTTCTAGGCAATTACCCCTGAGAATAAGTATATCCTGACAAAGTTACTCTTTCAATATGAGAACTGAAGAACAGAATAGGAGACTCTATAATTAATATTCAGAGAGAATATAAAATATCCATAAATGAAGGGCTAAGATGCAACATATATTCTTCTCCATTATTAGAGCTATTTGTGCAAGGTTTATTCTTGACTCTCATTCAATATCTTCCAAGCTAGCTTTAGCTATATATAGGTTCCTGTTTCAAAAGATTTATAATAGGTTTGCCATCTTCTATAAAATAGGATCCAGAGACTCTACTTTTGAAAATCTGCACATATTCAACAAGCTCCCAGGTCTCTCATACCTGCCTTAAACACTTCCCAAACATTATTAGTCTCCTATAATAGTGTAACTCTTTCAATAGAATATTTTATGACAAAACCTCTAATAAGACCTCCCAGTACTTCAAGCTTTGTCATTATCACCATTGCTATAGCTGTACCTCTCTACAACACACAAACAAATTGGCTTTTGAAAACTGTTTTACACTCCTCATACTTGGACATTATGTCATATATCTACATTGGATAACAAAAAAGATAACAA
>NW_011175141.1:0-949 GCF_000146605.3 Meleagris gallopavo
CTTTACTTTACAGCACATATTCCTATGAGTAAACCTCAGAAACAAACCAAATCTATAAATCAAACACTCCCTCGTGTTGTCACACCACATTTACAGTCTGGTGAGTCCAGCCAACCACTGAGACGTTCTGTTACTGCTGAGGAGCAGCAGCAAAAGCCCACAGGTGAGCAGAGGATACATGCTGTATTCCCTTACAAACACTTTCAGCAGTCAGAAGTTAATGGGTTTTCTAGGTCTGATGTTACATAACTTTGACAAACATTAAAAATTTTCTGCTCCATTACACATTCCTGATACATTGTTTAATATGATTATAAATTGTCTGTCAAAAAATTCCAGGAATAATTGGCTCCATAAGCTTTCTGTTTTACAAAAATAAGCAAGTAAATAAATAAATAAATAATTTTTGAGCTTCAACTTGCTTCCTGAATATGTCTTTGTTTCTTCCTAGTCTTTGAAGAGCAGATGATTATTTATTCCTATTGATGCTCTCTGTATAATGTATTGAGTTCTTTCACACTCTTTTACAAGTGAAAGAGACATAATCTTTGCAAAGAAGACCACTGTGTAAGATCAACCTACAGCAACTATGTACTTTTTAAGATGAGCAACCAGAATTTCATGGAGATATGAATTTTTAAAGTATCATAATTATTCTTTTTTTCTTGCTAATTTTTCATAAATATTCAAAGAAGTAATGAAAACCTGAGAAAGATTACTTAAAATAATTTTCCCTCTGCTAAATTCTGAGTGCAGGCAAGACATATTTTTACCATAGGCTAAGTAATACATGTTAATTACCCAGAACAAAACCAACAGGAGGAAGCTGATTTATTTTGACTGTGACATAAATTCAGCAAAGTTGGAAAGAACAAGAAGGAGCAGAACTTGAATTTTGGTTGTATTTTTCATCAAAAAACTTTTTATGTAATTTCGATTTTTTGAGAAC
>NW_011175142.1:0-946 GCF_000146605.3 Meleagris gallopavo
AACCCATTATGATTATCACATTATCTCTGCAGCTCTCGCATGCCATCCATGTAGGGCTCCGCACAGAGCTCAGAGCAGCATCCCTGGGGAGGGTCCTCATGGCTGCAGCATTCGGGATTTGGTCCTGAGCCTCTGTTTCAATGGGGAAATGTTGATGGCCGGGCAAGGGCAGCACTGGATTATCCCCCATCCTTATGAACTCACCTTCTGGTGTTCCAGCTGAAGCAGCATGGGGCGAGTAAACTCCGCTGCTCAAATGAGAGTGGATCAGCTCGGTTTGCTTGCATTTATTCATGACTTCACCACTCCGCTGGGGCCTGCAAAATCAGAGCCAAAAGGAACTGCAGCGAAAATTGGCCTACATGTGACGGCTTTAAATAATCTGCCCTTTTGCTCTAGTTCTGTGTTGAGATGTGCTGGAAGCCCGAGGAGCTGGCGTGATGCAGAAGCTGTGTCGTGTTTTCTTGCTCTGCTGTCTGCCTTTAGTTTCCCGTGCATTGGAGAAAGTGATGCTGCCAGGGGAGCAAAAACCTGTTCTAGAATTCCTCTGTTTGTTGCATAGCTCAAAATTAAGAGAATCAGCACGGTGGATTAGCTTTTAATTCAGAAGACAGGAAAAATAAGAAAGGAAGCAAACAGAAATAAACAGATTAGTGCACGATAGCAGTGCTGACACCCAGGAGCAGGGCGGTGTGTTGGGCTTGGAAGCAGAGGAGCGTTGGATCCATCTGCAAACCAGGTCACCGCTGCTGGCGTGCGCTCTCTGGGGCCCCTTTGGATCACACCATGATTTCTCTTCCCCCCAGCTCCCAGCAGCTGGGATTACTTCTCACGTACTGCACTCACATAATTGCCACAATAATTTCTGAGATCCTGTTCCTTTTCCTTCCCTTTCCTTCCATTCTCCTTCCCTTCTCCTTTCCCTTTCCCTTACCTGTCCCTTTCC
>NW_011175143.1:0-944 GCF_000146605.3 Meleagris gallopavo
ATATATATATACTGAGATCATAATTGGAAGAGGCTTAAGTAAGAAAAAGAAAAGTTACTTCTCTTGATGACTTGAAATAAAATGTTCCCGCTTGCTTCTCTCTGATTACAAGATTTGTATGTAATTATTTCCTCCAAGCTAGTAGACTTACTGAGGGAAGACAGCTGAAATTCAGCACATTAGACTATACCATGTCAGGGTCCCAAGTGATATAATCATCTGTTTTTTAAAAAAATATTCTAGAAGCAAACATAAAGCAATCATCAATGCGCATTTTCATTCTCACCTTTCTGCCATCAGTGGTATAAAGTTTTGCAACTGGATACTGCATTAATTCACTCATGTAATCCAACAAGGCCTCAAAGGTTTGTGTATTTTTCTTTCCCAGAACTATCGTGCGTCTGAGCCTTACATCCCCGTTTTTGAAAACAAGCATCTTTTTGGGAGTTGTTATTTTGCTTTCTCGGCCAAATCCATCTTCATTCTCCTTTGCTAATTGCACAGCTCGACGACGAGCACTGACAGGCCTACTGATCTGCCAGGGCAGTGGCTTTCTGCTAGCCCGTTCTAGGTTGATAGGCTTCATTTTCCTCTGATGGGAGCAAATATAAGATTTTCCATCTTCAAGATCGTCCAGACTGGTGATGCTGTGTCTTCCTTTTGGTGTACTGATATTCCTTACTCCAAAAGGTAATGGGACCCGTTTAGATAAGCTATCCAGCAAGGCATCAAACGTTTTGTAAGACCGGTTGTTAATGACCATTTTGATTCCATTAAACTGAGGATCTCCGCTTTTATAAAAACAGATCCTTTTGGCCACTACAGGTTCAGTAACATTGAAATGGCGTGTAGATAAACTCTGTTCACTCTCAGAGGAGTTTGGCTGATTCATGGAGTAACTGCTTGAAAGAGATTCACTCATTTTGGCAGCACTCTGGAAAAAA
>NW_011175144.1:0-940 GCF_000146605.3 Meleagris gallopavo
CAATGCACAGGGGTGTGGGCTGAGGGCTGAGTCATTGAGAGCCTTAAAGAGACAGTGCAGGGCTGGGGGGAGGGGGCAGTGTGCAAAGGAGTGTGCACAGAGGGGTGAGTGTGCAGGGGGTGTGCGCACAGGTGTGGGCGTGCATGTGGGCGGCTGTGCATGTGCACAAGAGTGTGAATGCGCACGTGGGGGTGGGGGTGTGCATGTGGGTGTGCGTGTGCACCGCGGGGGGGTGTGCACAGGTGTGTTTGTGCACGTGGGTGTGCTAGGTGTGTGCGTGTGGGTGTGTGCACGGGTGAGCGTGCACAGGTGTGTGTGTGGGCATTAGTGAGCGTGTTTGCACGTGGATGTGGAGAGTGTGTGTGCAGGGGTGTGGGTGTGCAGGTGGTGTGGCAGTGCTGGTGTGTGCGTGCACGTGGGTGTGTGCATGCAGGTGAGCACACAGGTGTGCTGGCACAAGTGTGAGTGTGCTTCCGCACGGGTGCGCGTGCACGGAGGTGAGCGTGCACGTGAGTGAGCATTTGGGTGGGTGTGCGTGGGTATGTGTGAGTGTGCATGGGGCGTGCGTGCACCTGGGTGTGCACGGAGATGGGGGTGTGCACAGGGATGTCTGGGTGTGCACATGGGTGTGCTCTGGGGTGGGCACACCTGGATGTGTGCATGGGGTGTGTGCACACACATGTGCATAGCTGTGGGTGTGCACTATGAGGGTGTGCTCGTGCAAGGTTTTGCATGCACAGATGTGTGCACAAGTGTTGGTGGGGGTGGAGGTGGATGTGCACGGGTGTGGGTGTGCGCACCGGCGTGTGCACGGAGGTGGGTGTGCACGTGGGTGTGTGCACACATGGATGCGTGTGTGCATGGGATGCGTGCACGGTTGTGTGTGCACGTGGGGGGGGTGTGCACGTGGGTGTGCATCAGGTGTGGGTGTGGGGGAGTG
>NW_011175145.1:0-940 GCF_000146605.3 Meleagris gallopavo
AAAAGGGCAGGTACCAAAGTGAACTGTCTATAGAAATGTTAGCACTGCTGGATCCCATCTCTGATCTGTGAAGGGAAACAATTGCCCAGATGCAGCTCTGCTGGTTGTTCAGTGTTGTAGACCGCACTGTCTATAACCTCAAGTGTCCCACCACTGCCTTTTAAGTGAGAACATTTTTCCCAATTACTTTCTTACTATATTTTCTTACTATAAGAAGATTGCTTCTCCCCTTTATGGATATAAGCTGCTCACTATTTTCTTTAAGGCCACTGTTTTCTTTATGCCACCTTTTACGTAGTTGAGGACATCTGCTGTTTCACCCACAGTCAACTCTTTCGTAAACTGAAAACATCCACTTCTTTCAATCTTTTCTCATCATCCTTCACAAGCTATTTAACATTCTCACTGTTTTCTTTGACAGGTTTTTCAGTGTAATTGCTTCTTCCTCTGCTGCATTCTTACAGTATACATCAGCTTTGCCACTGTCATTGGCTTAAATAAATAGAAATAACTTCCCTTTTTCTGCACTTGGGGTATTCTGTTAGTAAGTGTCTTGGTCTTCTTTCTCAGAGTGTCTTCTGCAGTGGGGTTATTTATTTATACAGTTCATTTCCCTTTCTATACATTTCTGTGTTTGATGTGTTTTATTCCTAAGTTCAGAGTTTTGCATTTCTTTTTATTGAGTGTAACTGTGCTGGTTTCAGACTGTTTATGAGATCATGTTAAGTGCTAGTCTTGCTTTTCACAATTTATTCCAGTCTGATGTGAACATAGATTTAATCATTATATTCATTATTACCATCATCAGTGCTGTAAATAAGATAGTAGACTGGAACTAGGATGAAAACAAATTACTTTGCTCATTTCAGCAGTACACTGTTTGAATCTCTTGACAATCTTCTTCTAAGCTATGAATGACCACATCTTGAATAAGGGTTGT
>NW_011175146.1:0-938 GCF_000146605.3 Meleagris gallopavo
AAAAAAACAAAGCAAAAAAACAGAATATTTCCTCCGTCTTTTTACACTTTGGTACATAAATACTAATCTTGTTGCTTTAGGAAACAATGTAAAAATAGTAGTTGGCTGTAAGATGCGCAGCATGTGATACTGCTTAGACGACGCAAATCATATGTAAAGAATACAGCTTTCCAAAGCTTCACTGCTAAGCCTGGCAAGAACCAGCTCATATCTTGGTCATTCATCCCCACATAGTGGGAAGCTGCAAGTGAGCTATTACATCATTTGAGTAGGCTGTAGGGCCAGGCAGGATTAACCTGTGGTGCTGCTGGAAGTGCTCACCATGCCACTATCAGTACTTCACCAGCAGTTCTGACTAACTGGAGAAGTTTCAGTCGGCTGCAGGTAGGCGAATGTGATTCAAGTCCACAAGTAGGGCAGGAAGGAGGATCTTGGGAATTACAGGCCTGACCTCAGTAGAGAGGGAGGTTATGGAGCAGATCACCTCGAGTGCCACGTGTTTTTGAAAAGCAGGTCCTATGTGATTAAACTGATCTCCTCCTATGACAAGACGATCAGCTTAGCAGATGAAGGAAAGGCTTCAGATGTTGACTGCCTGGATTTTAGTAAAGCTTTTAACACCAATTTCCCACACAATTCTCCTGAAGAAACTGCCTGCTCATGGCTTATGCAGGTGCACAGTTCACTGGATAAAATGATCAGACGGCTGGACTCGGAGTCGTAATGATGAATGGAGTTTAATCCAGTTGATGGACAGCCACTAGAGACATGCCGGAGGACTCAGGATTAGGGACCACTTATCTGTAACATTTTTATCAGTTGCCTGTATGAGGGGCTTAAGCGCATTCTCAGTGAAACTGCAGGCAACAATGCGCTGGGCTTCTGCGGCCACATTTTGGTTCCGGGGCTGCAGAGGGCCGCGCTCATAGCGCCCGGCA
>NW_011175147.1:0-937 GCF_000146605.3 Meleagris gallopavo
TATCGTCGCTGTCGCGCTCAGGGCGACCTGCGAACAGCCCGTGCCGCTGCCCCACACGCTGGGCCAGCACAGAGAGCCGTCCCTGCGCCTGCCAGTGCGCGACAAATAACGGGAGGGCTGAAGAGGCGCTTCTCAGTGCTCACAAACTGGATGACAATGGACGGTGATTCTAAGTAAAGATGCAGATGTAAAGAATGAAATGAAATCAGTCCTGACACCTGAGGTCTTAAACTTTCCACGGAGGGTCTCGGAAACACCTTATTTCCTTTCCAAAGGCCCATGACATCTGCACGGCACTATTCCTTTTTCCAGAAGGGTAAGTGGACACGGGTGACACGAGTGGCAAAGGCACTTCCGACAGCAAACTCCTCCAGCCCTCACACACACACTGCTACAGCACAGCCACCCTGTGTACCGTGCAGCTGAGTTACTGCACTTGGGAAGTGCACATCACACATTTTCTAAGAGAAGTACCCACTGTTCTCCTCACTGTCCATTCTGGTTTGACCGCTTTCCAGTCCCCATTTATACTACATGGAGCCAACAATGGCCCTGAACACTGCTGTGTTGAGCCTCAGTCTGTGTTCAGTACTATAGCATGGCACGTGTGAATGGATTCTCTTATGCCTGGCTTCAGTATGGCTGTTTGTTGACTGGGGGTGGGATATGGCTCTTAGTCAGATCCCAAATATTCCTGTGATGCTTTCAGCATTCAAGCAGATAATGAGTGGGCAAAGCTGGGAATGAAAGCCAATGCATTATGATTTCAGGCCTTTTATCATCTATCTTACAGTGAATGAGAAAGGTGGAGGTAGTGGATGAAAAATGAGTAGGGCTCTCAAGTAAACAACTTTAGAAAAGTAGGAGTTAAGAGAAAGTTGGACTTCTATAAAAAAAAAGATGAAGAAATTGAGTTTTAGCTTAAAAAAAAAAAATA
>NW_011175148.1:0-935 GCF_000146605.3 Meleagris gallopavo
ATCTTCCGATCTGACTAGCTGTTACAGTATCAAACATGTAAAGAGCTGGCAGTGTCATGGATCTGATTGTTTTATTGAAAACACATGGTTAGTGTTCAGCAGGCCCTTGACTTTTTTTCACTGCTGGTTGCCTTTCCACTTCTCTCTATGCAAAGAATGACTACATTGGCAAAAACAAAGTAGTGCTTTTAAAAGTTGGTATTTTAAACCTTAGCTAGTTTTCTTCAGCTTTGTATGTGACTGTGACAGTAAAACATAAGAAGTAACACAAAAGGAAACAATGATGTTCCAACTTCAGCAGATGGAGATTTCCATTATTTTTTTGTAAATCATAAAGCAAACTAAAGGAAAAAAATATTTAGTTTTTCACTCAAGTGGTCAACATTACCGTAGGAAATGAAACAGACAAACAGCAGAAAAATGAGATACAGAATGATAAGGCTTTGTTGCCAAAACATGGTTCTTTAGCAGAATACTTCTACTGCTTTTGCAGAATATTGCACACAAGGACTTCCCTACAGATTTGGCAACCAGATGGACTGTAACTATGCACTGTGGATTACTTCTCTCAGGCTGTTCGAGAACAGCAAATGACTTATAGAATCAGAGTGATAGAGGAAATGATAATATATTACCTATCTTCACAGAACCATCAACTATTGTACAGACTGCGAAGATATAAAAGAAGGTATCCATGATGAACTCTTACAAGAGATCCAACATTTTGATTTCCTTTTGAATCCACAAGCTTTGAGAGATAGCTATTATAAAAAGAAGTCTGAATGAGCATGAAATTTCTGTATTACTGTATTTCAGAACTTCAAAAGCATTTCGGATTCTGGAAAAAGCTTCACAAATGCATAAGCATGTTTTAATATTATACAAATATAAATATATTTTAAACGGAAAATATAAATTTCTTATGTAGATTTTAC
>NW_011175149.1:0-930 GCF_000146605.3 Meleagris gallopavo
GAAAAATGAAGGAAAAATGCCCCTTTGACCACGAGGGGTAGGAAACATCTGCACCTTCAGCGTTTTCAGCTGAAATCCACGCTCGCCTTTTACGGTCTCTGCAGCACCGTGACCCCTCGGAGGATGAGGTTTGCAGGCTGCAGGGAGGCTGTTACATGAGATATTCAGGAAGTTATTTGAGTCGCCTGGATAAAAGCCTGTGGCAGCTGGGCGTGCTGCAGAAGCGAGACAGAGCCCGCTGCATCAGCCACCAGCCCGAGGAATAACATTAGTTCCAGCCTCACAATGAGCTGTTTACTGGCCTTGGCTGCCTGTGGGAACGGCCAAGAAGAGCGGAGGAAAAGGACAGACAAACACAATGCGAGCGGGACGCGCTAGATGGGAGGCTGGGCTTTAAACTCACCCTCAGGATTTCAACCCTATGGAACTGGAGAGGGCTGAAAGAGAAATAAAAGGGCACTGGCTGCTCCGCAGCACAAACAGGCCGAGACAAATCAGCCATCTGCTGCACTGCTGCTGCCTGGAGATCCCCGGTCCTGGCTGGAGGGCTGATACTGAAGGTAAGAGATAAAGCACAGCCTTAGGCAGCGGTTCTGCTGAAAGGCAGCTCTGGGGAGAGCTGAACGACGAGAAAGCAGTGCTTGTAGCTGTGTCCCCATGTTTCTGAGAGCCTACAGGTTTTCCAGCCAGAACCCGGGGCTCTGAGAGCAATCTGCTGGGGAACCACATTCCGGGTGGCTCCGGGCAACCTCTTTGAGAAGTTTTCCCCCACCAAAAGCAAGCAGCAAACCAACAACAAGTCTTCCTAAATCCCTTTAGAAAGATTTTTCCTTTCCGGCTGGGGCTGCCTTGCAGCTCCCCGCTGCTTTCCCCACTCCCACCCCCTCCTCATCGGAAGCACCGAGGAGGTAAAGCCGCTCTCCGAGGCGC
>NW_011175150.1:0-927 GCF_000146605.3 Meleagris gallopavo
AAGAAGAAAAAAAGAAAAAAAGAAAAGAGTTTAAACTAGAATGACAGATATTGCACAAGAGTGGCTAACTTTGGGCATGTTTTATTCCATTGTGTTTTACTCTACTGCAGGGAGAGTAACTTCAGGCAGCGGGGCTGATGATGGTAAGGCCTTCTTAAAGCACAAAAAGCATGCTGAAATAGAGGCCGTCCTAGCATTTTCATATACAGAGACCTCAACACTAGTTCTGATTATACGACATCCTTCAAGGAAACTCGGGTATGAGGGTAGAATTGTGACACGTGGAGATGCATGTGGTGACCAAAGGTGAAAACAGACACTTTCCAAAGTGAATGATAGGGTGATTCTTTACCTTTCCACTAGTGGAGTACGCTGGTATTCTCAGCACAAGGCGCCAGGAGCCCTGAAGCACAGCTCCTGGCTTTATCCCATCGCTTCTTTAAGACCCACAATACCTTCTACATCTCGAGCCAGCTATCACACAACGCTTAAAGGCTCCTATTGGTTACATTCACTCATATTTTGTATGTGAGTGTATTATTTCGTAAACAAAGGGATTTACAAACAGTAACAGAACTGTATCGTTTCCATACAGTTTTCAGTTTCCACAGACATCATCTTTTCCCCAGCTTAACGGCCCGGCAGCGCTGGGAACAGAGCACAGACCAAATTAACCCAAGGGAATTAAACACCAACAAATAAATAACCCACGAGGCAGTTTCCCTCCCTATTTGAGAGAAGTACACAAGCGAGCAGCGGGACCCTTTCTGACTCTGCAGCCACGAGTTCAGGTCAGTCGAAGGCAAGCTCCGCAGCGAGCACACGGAAACGAGCGTCCCCACCGCCGGGCCAAAACATTCGGCACGGGTTCAGCGTCGCACAGAGAGGCGCTACGGATGAGACCAAAACTCTCGGGAGCCTCCTGCG
>NW_011175151.1:0-926 GCF_000146605.3 Meleagris gallopavo
AAGTATACAGATATTAAAAGAACCTCCTCTCCCTCCTATAAATATACACTGCTTAATGTAGAAAAGCACATGAAATACAGTTCAACACACAAAACATATATGCTTTCATGATCACAAATGGACATGACCCAACTATATTTTCCTGAATGGACGATATTAAGGGGTAGTGCTGTGTTTTGGAAGACACACAAATTTCCTTAATACTGTGTATAATATCTTTTTGCCTCGGCAGATAGTGCTTCCTGTTGTAACAGAAGGCTGTGATTATACCTGAATTCTTCAAGAACTCTAACCTAAACAGCAAAACTAGATGAAAGTCTTGAAGTTCTATCCTTTTCCCCATCTGTTCTCTGACTTTCAGGAAAAAAAAAAAATTTAGATTTTGAATATATATGTACTTATGAGTAAGCATGCTTTCTTAGAATACTTTATAGAAGAGTCTATAAAGTCTACAGACTTAGACCTTGCTCTTTGTTAAGAATAGCCTATGTACTCTTTAACCTCCTACCTTAAATATGCAGTATCTTTGGCTTTTTCTTTTTTTTCATTTATATGTAATTTTATTAAATTCATACTTTAAATATCTGTATTTTATGATTCTGATAATTTGATTTAATTGAAAACTATGTGGGAAATAGCCTGCAGTCAATCTCATCTCCCTTTTACCTCAACAACTCTTATGGTCTCCTTTAAGATATTTTATGAGAGGATATAAAGGTGAAAAGTGTTTAAATAAGCCATTTGTCATCTAGCAACACTACCATCCATTCTGAGTTACTTGATAACCAACAACCAATACTCATCCTTTCCAGAGCACATTTTGCCTAGTTAATTACTGATAAGCTGCAATTAGAAGCTTTCTCTTCCAATCTGCAAACCTTATTTGCCACATAATATGGGCCAACTTGAAGGTTTCTGTTGAAAAA
>NW_011175152.1:0-922 GCF_000146605.3 Meleagris gallopavo
AATTAAATCACAGTTATAAAAGTATCACAGTTTCAAATGAAAAGGTACACTTTTCTGTTGGGATAACTACCTGTAATTTCTAATAAGATATTTGAAGCTCTTAATGAAAATACAGCGTTCTTAAATTATAAAAACAAGAATTAGAGCAATGTCACTTGTCCTAATATCTCTTATGAAAATATTTGATTTGTGATAATTCTTAGATAAATCTGAGTCTATCATTAGAGCAATAATGCAGTTAAAATATTGAGATATTTTTCTGAGAAAGTGTCTATCTCCAAAATGTGGCAATAAATTACTCTGCTTCTAAAAAGTGGACACTATATTTCTCTATTGAAAGATAGGTAATTCATTGTTGATTTAACAGGATAACAGGAACTTCACTGAAATAAGAAATAGTGTCAGGAAGCAGAAAGTCTACTATTCTGCAGCCTCTTCTCATAATCCTTTATTCACCTTTCCACTTCTCTGCAGTAGGTGAGTGCTGACAAGACTGCATAATCTGTCCTTTAAGCTCATCTGAATTATCTTCTAAAACTCAGTGCACTTCAGGGCTTACCTATGTTTTGCATCACTGTCTACATTGCAGGACTGAAAGTCTTTCAAGGTAAGATAGCAGCAGTACAATTTTGCTATAAATAAGGAGCAAAGAGGAGCCATGCTAGCCCTGGAGCATTCCAGGGTATTACTTGATTCAGAAAAACCTAATTCTGCTTTTTGTGGTCTAGTAGGAAATCATTTTCACAATTTGTTAATCAAGAGAAGTTTTCTTCCCTTTATTCTGCTTTACTTTGTCAATTGCCACAGTGGGAAACAAATTTCTGCCCTTTTAATCCTTGCTAACTGGGCTTGGCCAGCTTTATTTCTTCTTTATCTCTTTTTCTCCTTTTCGTTTTCGTTTTCGTTTTCCTTTTCCTTTTCC
>NW_011175153.1:0-919 GCF_000146605.3 Meleagris gallopavo
GGCTGCGGAGGGATGCATAGAAACTGCTGTCTGAGGTTAAAGAGCTCCCCGAAGTGAAGCTGAGCGGAGCTGACATGCTTGCTCCTGACAGGGCTCTTAAAGATATGCACAGATTGTGAAAATATAATTAGAAGCCAGCCTTTGTCTGGCCACAACGAGTGGGAAATGGTGAAAGGAAAGGCCTCCCGGCCGGCATTGAATCGTCCCTGGGACACAATAAGGGCGCTTGTGCATCCTTCTCCTTTCCCTAATGAGAAACGTTAATTGCCACAACCTCCAGAGTGTGCAGAGTGCCCCGTGCCCAGCGGAGGAGAAGGGCAGTTTCATTACAGCTTCTCAGCCCCATTACGGGCAGTAACGGAGATAATGGAAAAAAAAGGGATGCTGCAGTTATAGCTGAGGTGGCTCAGGAAGGGTGCTGTGCTGCAGGGGGTGATCACGGCCCTGTACCCTGAAAGCACTCGGCCCCACAGCACTCAGCCCCACAATGCTCAGTCCTACAGTGCTCAGCCCTACTGTTCTCAGCCCCACAGCACTCAGCCCCACAGCACTCAGCCCAACAGCATTCAGCCCCACAGCACTCAGCCCCACAGTGCTCGATCTCACAGTGCTCACCCCAGTGCTTAGCCCCACAACATTCACCCCACAGCACTCAGCCCCACAGCACTTGATCTCACATCTCTCAGACCCTCAGTGTTCGAGCCCACAACACAGCCCCACTGTGCTCAGCCCCTCAAAGCTCAACCCTGCAGCGCTCAGCCCTGCAACATTCAGCCTTCCAACACTCAGCCCCAGAGCCCTCAGCCCCACAGTACTTGAACCTGCAGCCCTCAGCCCCACAGCACTTGCTCAGCCCCGCAGCACTCAGCTCTGCAGTGCTCAGTCCCACAGCTTTCAGCCCCACAGCTTTCAGCCCCAC
>NW_011175154.1:0-919 GCF_000146605.3 Meleagris gallopavo
AAAACCCAGGAGAGATACAGAGAATCTGTGCCAACAGCGTTTATGACTTTACAAAGTGCTCAGTTACAAACTCAAAAAGAAGAAAAAATGTTTATAAGATTGTGTGCAAAATATTTTGTTGAAAAAATGCTAAATAGTGTAGCATATGATTTACCTTAATCGCCGTTCTCTTCAATACAGTGTGTCATTGATCTTCCCAATACAAATAACTTGTCTTTCAATATAACTTGTTATTTCACTCTGTTTTTTGTTCCTGGCTTAGTCCTACATTCAGTCATGAGGTACAGTAAGTGCCACTGATGTGTTCATTGGATATAGAGTAGAAAGCAAACAAATCAGAACTCTAGAAAAAAAAACAATTTATGTTTAAAATCTGATACACTCCTTCAAACTATCTGCACCAATTTGTTCAGGAAATTGCAATCTGAAGTAACCAAATCCAAATGATTCATTTCAGGCACCATTTATTTTATACGAGCCCTTCCACTGAAGAAGCAAGAATCAGATTCTTTTCACCTAACTTTAAACATTTATGTATGACTGAACTATCTTCTCATATGCAACCTGTATTGAGTTGTAGGATCTTTTCTCTTCTGTTCCTAATTTAAACATAAGTCCTATATAAAAAGATGAGTTTCACCCATTTCTTCACATGTAGTTATATGTTAAATAGCTATAAATAAACATCTCACATGATTGTGTCTAACTGAAAGTTCCAAAATTTTGTCTCTGAAGTGCAGCTGCTGCAGCAGCAAGACATGGAGCAAAGCAAGAACACAGTACACTCTTTGTTTAACATTTTTGATGTGATTCTCTATAAAAATAAACAAAAATGCTTTGACAATACATTAAAAATTGAGCAAGTTGACATTTTTTCCACACATGGGCAAGTTTGATAGCTCTTTTTTTTTTTTCTTTT
>NW_011175155.1:0-919 GCF_000146605.3 Meleagris gallopavo
ACCCGCGTCTAGCGGCTCGGGGTCGGAACTTGAGCAACTTACTTAAAAACGGCGGCGGCTGAAATCCAGAGCTCCCGCTTCGGTCCAGAGAGCACGGTGGACCCGGAGGGGATTACTCACAGGCGCAGCGATGAAGCGCGTCTATGCACTGTGGTGGTGGAGCGGGATCTCATTTTTGCTGTGCTTCATTCAGTTCCTCATCTGCAAGATGAGGATAATGGCACTTCCTTTCTCGCATCCTATCTTCATCTGCGCTTTCACAGTGCAAAAAAAATTAGGCATGGTGATAACTTTACATGTGAATCACCTCGCTGACTTCAAGGGGATCATCTAGAGACGCACAGTTAAGTGAGCATGTAAGCATGTGAAAGCCCAGGGCCTGCCCTCTGAGCTCTGCAGAACAGAAGTCATCTGTTACTAAAATTCTACACTGAATGGTAAAATGTGGTCCCCAAGGCAAAGCCTGCTTGCCTTCTTTCAGAGCAGAAATGACAAGGCTGCACCTTCTTTCAAGGCCCCTTCCCTCTGGGAAGCCCTGCAGATGTGTCCTTCACTTTCCAGGTAATGTCTGGGCACACTCCAGATGAATCAGGTACACTCTATTGCTTTGCAAGTTTGTAAGCCATCATTTTTTCTCACTTTGCAGAAGTGCACAACTCTCCTCGTACCACAACTTATGCGCAGACCTTATGGATCTGATAGGATTGAAACCCAGATCCAATTATCTGTTATTCCAGAACACCCCTACGTGTTTCAGCAGTGGGAAAAAGCAGCATTTTACTTCAGAATCACAAACGTGAGAAAGAAAGAGGGAAAGAAAGAGAGAAAGAAAGAGAAAAAGAAGGAAAGAGAAAGAGAGAAAGAAGGAAAGAGAAAGGAAGGAGGGAAGGAAGGAAGGAAGGAAGGAAGGAAGGAAGGA
>NW_011175156.1:0-917 GCF_000146605.3 Meleagris gallopavo
CTTTTTCTTCTTTCTTTTTTCCTCTCCTGTAGCTTTATGGAAAGATTTATTTGTCTCAGCACAGCTCTACAAGAGTAAACTGAATGACTGCCTGTTCATGCACCCTGATTAAGGGTCTTTCTGTCAGTTCTGTTTCTCTCCTCTTCTGAGGCTTGAAGTGTTGCTGTTGAGAACTTGCTACACCATGATGGTACTATTTGTCTGAAATTGAGCTTGGAAAATGGGAAAGAAACTGACAAGCATTCTGTCTAGTCCTAAATTGCTTTTCAATTCAGCTGTGTTCACTACCAAAGGGTGCAGTCTCAGGGGGGATATATGATTAGCAGCAAAATACCTTGACTCAGTTTATATATTAAGATGAGGTGTAGGTCCATTGTGATGTGGGTTTCATGTGGGCCTCTGGGCTAAAAGGACGTGTTAAACCCACAGTTCCCCTCGAGATGTTTTCATGCGTTTTCTGAGCATTTGGCCAGGATTTCTGTTTGTTCTTTGTTCATTTAACCATGAACCTACAAAACCAAAGACACTTGCTTAGGAACAAGGATATTTGCCATTTGCCCAAGTAATTCTCCCACTAAATTGATGGATATTGAAAGCTTCAGGTAACTAGGGAGGAAAGCCACAATGAAACAGTGATGACCAATCACATCCTTTGAGTAACAAATAATGCATGCTGAATAGTCAAGGACATAATTAAATGAAAAGTTTGCAACAGGCAATTTGGTTGAAAATGTTTGTAGAAAGAATCTCAATCATTTAAAGAAAATGAACACATTTATGTGGATCATAATGTTTTTGCTAATAGTCTGTCAACCAAAAAAGAGTATGATTTAGTAGCTAAAATGTTTCCCAAGTACTGTTTGCCCAGCTCTAGTGCGAAATGACATATTGAATTCAACTCTATACTGAATCTTTTT
>NW_011175156.1:938-1452 GCF_000146605.3 Meleagris gallopavo
GAAAGGGGTTTTCAGCTTGTAAAATATCCCTGGATAATCACAAAGGTTAGAAGCTGTGACCTTGCTGTGTTTCTTGCCTATTTACAGTTCATTTCCACTGCAGGTTGTCAGGGCTTCAAGTACCTGCTTCACTTGAAGTATAAAAGAAAACTTAGTTGACACTGTGAAAGAAAACACCCATCTTCTTTTCCTCCTCATTTAATGAATTTTTCTTCTAAACGTATGAAAAGATCCTATCCCATTCAGTGATTCACCCATTTCCTATAGCGCTGCACACTTAGTGATTCCTAGCTGGGACAGTTGCCACATTGTTTCACCAAATTACCAAACTTTTTTTTTTTCTGTACATTTGTTTCAAAAACTCTTGAGTAATTTTGGGAGAATGCATTCTGGTCATTTCCGTGTTCTTTTCGTTCCAAATCTTCTCTCTCTCTCTCTCTCTCTCTCTTTCTCTCTCTCTCTCTCTTTTTTTTTTTTTATTTTTTATTTTTTATTGCTTCATTTAATTTGAGCA
>NW_011175157.1:0-915 GCF_000146605.3 Meleagris gallopavo
AGAAGGAAAAAAGAAGGAAAAAAGAAGGAAAAAGGAAAAAGAGAAGTTGATTAGCACTGGAAATAGAATACTAAAATAAAAAATGTCAACAGCTTTCTATTTGCTCACAATCAAACAGTTACTAAATTTCAGATGAGCATCCAATTCATCAAACATATCTAGATTGACAAAAACATTCAATAAGCACTTATATTCACAAGGAATGACTGTAAGAAGAGCAAGACAAGCATAGCTACCTATCCCAGTTACCTTCAAACTAAATACTACAATTAGTGGACAAATGAGGAAGCAAAAATTCCTTCTCTGTGACACAAATAACCCCTACAGACAACTGCTTATCAAAAAGCGGATTTGGAAAACTGATGTACCGGCTGAATACTACAATACTCTGACTTTGCAGCCTAAATTCCAAAATGACCTCTTACATGTACAGAAACAGATTATCAATAAAGACATACTTTGCATTCAACATCACTAATTTTATTAACTAACAAATGAAACATATAGAAGTTTTAGAATTTGCCATCATGAAAGAGTTTTTAAGGATATTGAGCTTGCTGCAATAACTGATTTTGCACGTGAAAATAAAAGGTCTGCGTAGTACTGGTGTGTCAAACTTTCTACTATCTCATAAAGTAGCGAGCACACATCTTTTCAGATGTAGAAATTGAGGATGGTTATTTAAATCTCAGTCTGTAAGATGCATCCTCAACAGTTTTTCTAGAGTTTTATGAAGAAAAGGGAAATTAGAATTCAGAATCTTATTCTGTACCCATGACATTTTCTGTACAACAGAGGATGTTGTTCTAAACATACTTTAAATGACACAAGGTAGTGATAAGTTGCAACACCAGTGCTTAGAAACATCTTGAAAAAAGCTTAGTAAGGCCATTTTGAAAAAACAAATGAAAGGAA
>NW_011175158.1:0-915 GCF_000146605.3 Meleagris gallopavo
ATGATCATTGTGGTCCTTTTCAACCCAGGCCATTCTTTGATTCTATAAAAAACAAGATCATTTAGATTTCTTTGAAGGTTACCTGAGGAATAAAAAAAAATCACTTCAGTAATTGTACCCACTCCCTGCATCTTTCCTTCTGACAGCTCAAATCTATCTGTTGTCAGCTGAGCAAGGTTATGAACAGATTTTAGAAATTATTAGAGACATCTGACTTTTATCCTGAAGTAGATTAACAACAAATGAGACTATTAGAGAGTCTATCTTGTACCTGTGCCTAAGCCCTGAGGACTTCTAATATTTCTGATTTTCACACCAACACATTCTGAACAAATCAGCCCAGAAGGATTGCTCAACACCACAATGAATAGCCTAAAGATTGGTTTAGGGACTCCTGCTTCTGTGACCTGGAAACCAGGCCTCAAATTCTTGTTATCTAATTTTATCTATTACAGGTATCCAGAGATGGAACTGCACTTTAAATCTTTCTAGTGCATCTATTCAGATCTCTGCAGAGCAAATGAGATAAAATAATAAAGACCTTACCTGACCAAACAGATATGAGAGTCTGAATGGTCTCTAATTTATCCCAGTGATAAACGCCAAGAAGTAGTTACCTGGTTACATTATTCAGCTCCAGAAATAGAGCCATTCTCCATAATAATTCATAGAAATATCCCTCACCAGTGATACATCCATGTGACATATAAAGTGAAACCTGAAATGTTCCCTGTGTCCCAAATGTGTCAGACTGTGCCTAGTGACAGCAAGACTGTTCTGTTCTTATGTATGGGCAAGTTGAGAACAAGATGCACAGGCAGATACTTTTCTGTACCTTCCCACTGCTATTAATCTGAAGATATAAAATCCAAATTCAGATTTTGGGGCCAGCTATTACTTTCTCTTGGGGAAAAA
>NW_011175159.1:0-914 GCF_000146605.3 Meleagris gallopavo
TCTGGTAAGAAAATGTGGCGTATCTTAAACAAATCAGAAAGGGAAAGAAAAAAAAAAGAGAAGGAGAAAGATGTGTGGTATCCACAGTCAGGAATAGGAAACTAAAAACTCCAGCACTTTGATGCCAGCTGAGACAATACTCTGGACAGCAGGGAATGTTTCAGAAAGGGAGATTTAAAGGTGTTCTGAAGCTCTTAGTTTTACTGTTCACTATCACTGTTGCCTCTGTATTTAATTTTCAGAATCATCTTTTATGATAAATTTCTAAGATTTATCTATGCAGAAAGTTGAAAAGCACTCAGTGTTCTCCTTCAAAGTGGTGAAAAGTTATGACACAGTCTTTGTGTGCTTGTTAGGCCAGGAGATAAAGAGCTCCCCTCGTGTATGAAAAGCATATGCTCAATTCTTCTCTGCCTACACAGATTCAGACCCTCATTTATTGTTTTAAGAATACTTGGAAAATATAGGTTTCATTCTAAACCACTAAACCTTGTCAACTATATTTTCCATAAATATCCATACCAGAAAGTGGTTGAGATACTTAAATATTTTCTGTCAAGGTAGGCTGTTACAATTTGGAGTAACCAATGGCTAGTTCACTGACAGAACTTGGTGAAAAATTAAGTTAATATTTGCCATTAAAATGTAACCATCTTGTTTTTCTTCCTCTATGTCCTGCTGATTGTGTTTTTGGTACCTTTTCATCATATCTCTGAATTAATGCATGTAACAGTTAATCCTTTCTGGGACACAGTGACCAGAACTGAATGCATTTTTCCATGTGGAAACACTTGATTGCTTTATATGTAACTTTATATTATTTTTAGAAACAGAAATGCAGTTGTTTTTTATATCTAATTTCATCTTACGTTTTTTTCTAGAGAGAGGACAGCTTTTATTTTTTGTAGGTCTAA
>NW_011175160.1:0-910 GCF_000146605.3 Meleagris gallopavo
GGAAAAATTATTCAGAAAGTTATTTTTTAGTTTCCACTCAAACAAAGATTTTATCAGCAAATACTTCACTGCACTCTCGGTGTTGCAGTAAAATAACAAAATGTACGACTTTTGTTACCATTGCAAAGGCAGTGATAAAAAGTCATGTGACAATTCCACTGTATGTATGAATTGAAACAGAGTACATTTTCTTTCACCTTTCTGAGAAAACAAGCAAAAATACTGATTACTATATAATGATTGATGTGAACGCAAAATGACAAAAAAAATGGGTATTAGTGTGTGACAAACATACTCTTCCACTCACAGTGAAGTTAGAAGCACATCCTCTTGAGTAAATTCGAGTTGAATGTTAGACTTATGTTTATGAGGTCAGAATAAGCCTCTGATTCCTCTGACTATGCAGAGCTGCAGTAGGCTGTGTCAGTGACATACAATCTCCCTCATCATGACTTCAAGCACGGGAATTGGTTTAAGGTGATTCAGGATAGGTGTCAATGAAATCTTCACAGATCACTGTGATTCTAATCACATCACTGATTAAAATCTGTGTGTAGGCAACCAGTCATATGAAAAGTGTAAATACATTCCTGGCTAACTGATGTTTCCCTTCTAATAAAATTCAGTAGTTCTACCTTAAAATGAATGTGAAGTTAGGAAAAACAAAATTACTGTCTTTTATTGATTTCTATATTCTTTTCTGAAAATATAGACTGACAACTTTTGTTTGTTCTTAAAAAGGTATTATGTGTATTCGAATATTGGCTAACACAAATTGCTAATATATTCCTGCAAACAAAACGCACTGCAGTTTTCTTTATGTGCTCAAACATTAGAAAGCAGATGTGTGTAACTGAGAAAGTATTTTTTATTTTTAAAATACAGACTTTTATAATTTTGCACGCTGCTA
>NW_011175161.1:0-909 GCF_000146605.3 Meleagris gallopavo
ATATACACACCATCTGTATATCCATTGATTAAACAGCTGCCAATGAGTGCTATTTCTCAAGGAATGAAGAAGCTCTATAAATCTACACTTGCTCTATCGTATCCACAGATGTCACATGCATACAAACAACCATAGAATCAAAGCTGAAACAGATGAAGTTTCCCATTGCTACTGACATTATTATCACCCAAACCCTAAATTATTTCTACGGCCTACATTTAAAACTATAATATTTTCAAGCTGTTATTTAGATATGCTTCAGAAGGCCAGTTATTCATTATGATAATTTGTAGTCATAACCACCACACATGCAAACTGTGGGCAACATCCCACATGTGTTTGTCCAAGAATTTACCTTTATACATTCAAAAGCAATCCCACTAGAAATATTACTAGAGATTTTTTTAAAAGGAATGCTGAAGTATTCCTCTGTTTTAACTACTATCTCAATAGATCCATTAGTGCTACACAAACAAGTGAAGAATAAATACACAACAAAACAAATCACAGCTCTTTTAAGTCATTAATACAGTAAGAAGATGAATTGACAAAGGAGTCTGAGAAATACATGCCGGTGTGGGACTTGAGTTGCCAGAGAACTAGTCACACAGGCTTGGATATAATGCTACTGTTTTTCAGATTTTACAAATACCTCTAATGAGTATGCATGAAAGACAGTCAGAAATATCAGGAAGAATGAGGGACCAATGAAACTCTAAGAACTAGTCCTACTTTGGTATCTCTTGAAGGAAAGTTAGCAACACAGGCAACAATCACATTAGTCATCAAAACAGTTAAAGTGGTCACCTGAATTTCTGTACTATTCCTGTTTGCAGGAAGCCAGTTGCTACTGGGCTTTCTAAAAAAAAATCATTGAAAAAAAGCAGACTATTATAGCTATCCATCAAT
>NW_011175162.1:0-909 GCF_000146605.3 Meleagris gallopavo
AGCATATTTAAAAAAAAAAAATTATGTTCAGCATTATAGTGATTTTTTTTTAACACAACTCGTATGATAAATATGCTGTACAAACTTCTTTCTATCAGTAGCATTTGTCCCATGTCATCATAGTTGGAATTTCCATATCTAGATGAAATGAGTCATAGTAACTTACATAAATATATAGGTCACTTTTGAAAGTAATGCCTCCTATTTACTTCCATGGAAATGAGGACAGATATGAAGAGCAAATAACACTACTTGGTAGTGCAAGTTCTCAGATACAAAGTACTATTTTTTCAACACCGTTAGCTGATTTGCGTGGGTGAGCTGATCAAGATGCCCTTCATTTTGAGGTATGGCAGCTGTGCATGGCTGTCCAGCACCTAGCTTGTTTTTTCACATCACTGTAGCCACTGCTGAAATGCACCTGCCACTGCCTCATTTTACTAACACCCACTGTCTGGTCTCCACAAATATTCAGCAAGCCATGAGGAAAACTCTGTTTTTTTTTGTAATTCAACAAGACAGCCTTGCAGCAGGTGTCGTTTTATCAGACTTCCCCTCTGATGCCATCTTTACACAGAAGAATGTAATGGAATACTGGCAGTAAGGTTCAATCTCTGCTGCCAACATCTGCTTCTGACCCTGCCCAGTGTAATAAAATAGGATGCGTTACTTTTGGAGCAGCCCTCATATACGGAGGACATACTGATTCTATACCATGTTTCCAAAGTAAGCATCTGAAATGAAAATAGTGCATATCTATGGTGTTTTATTCTGTGTTTTTGATGCATTATATACCTACATAAAAATAACTTTGTATGCAGGTAACATACAGCCAGAATGCTAAGGAGCTGATGGTAGAGAAGTGTTTGGAAAATACTCTTTTTAAATGTTTTTCCTTTAGCAGATGGA
>NW_011175163.1:0-905 GCF_000146605.3 Meleagris gallopavo
AAAAAAAAAGAATCCATTGACATACATTATTATTTGTTGAACTTTCCTAGAGACCAAATAGCAATGTGAGCACAGTGAGGCAGTGCATGGTGCATTTCAGCAGTGATGACAGTGGCATGAATTACAGCCATGTTCCATACTGCCATGCATAGCTCTCACCAGAGAGCCAAGGGGGTCCACGCATGTTCACACAGAAACAGATAGTAGCCTGTATGCAAGTTTGTCAGGACTTATTGAACCGGTACGAAGGTGAAGGTAACAGTTTCCTTTTCACATCATTACTGGTGACAAGATACAGCATAACCTCTATGAGCCAGAATCTAAACTGCAGTCCATGAAGTGGTGATGTGTGAATTCTTCATGGAAAAAAAAGTTGAAGTCTCAGCTCTTATCAGGTGTAGTGATAGGATAGGAAATGCACTACTATTCTGGACTTCCTGGAACCTGGTCAAACCATCAACTCTGAAAACTACATTGTGGCACTGACTATGCTGAAGGCTCAAGCTTCCAGAGTTGGCTAGAGAAAAAAATAATCTTTATTAGCATGGTGATAATGTCAGGTCCCATATCACTTTGAAACTGTGGAGCATATTGCCAGTCTTGATTGGACTGTCCTATCATGCTCACTGCATAGTCCAAATTTGGCATCTTCTGGCTTCCACATTTTTTTTTCAGACTAAGATAGATGGACTGTGTGGGGCAAAATCTTCCTAGCAACAATGACATTATAGCATCTTTGAGTTAATGTCACCTATGTACAGGTTTATATGAATGTGTCATGCAGACTCTTTTTCATCACTAGTGAAAATCCATAGTTAATGTCGGTGACTGTGTTGAAAAATTGTGCTTTTGCAGCTGAGAATTTACTCTATCCAATAGTGTTATTGGGCTCTTCATATCTGCTT
>NW_011175164.1:0-904 GCF_000146605.3 Meleagris gallopavo
GTTTTTTTTTTTTTTCCCCCCAGTTTCCACAGTAATCATCATTAAAAACATCTGCTGCAGCACATGGCTCATATTGTGCATCCTGTGTGCACTGCGAGAATGCAATCTGTGTTTTGTGGTGGGTCCATGCCTAGAAATAGGGAGAATGTTTGAGTAAGCCTTCTTTTGCATTCTGTGAAGGTCTCTGATGCAAAGGCTTGTTCTGTGTTGTCTTGCCTGGCACTTATGGGATGAAACTCATGAAGAGAGCACCTAGCAGAGAAGCTGGCTTCTGCATGAGACTGCAGGGAACAGCCTTACAGAAGCAGTGCTTGTGCAGCCATATCTTTGTGACCTGGTATTTCTGCTCATGCTGGGATGCATAGAACAGCAACAGCCACTTCATGTTGTTTCACCAAGATAGACAAGTTTTGTGCCAGGACTGCACTGTTGTACCTTCTTTCTACACAAAAGTCTATGAATCACTCACACTGTTAGCAGGGTTAATAGAAATGCAGGGGTCAGGACTAAAAGTGCTGAGTGCTTTGGCTAATTGCTGATGTTTATCCTGTGAAACCCACTCTTCGTTTGCAATGTTTCATGGTATCATGTAAGTTTGAGGTGAACAGCTTAATCTCACTCTCGTTTCTATACCTGTCCCCAAGTCTACTTCTCACTTTTTCCTTTCACAGTTGAATGCCAAACCATTTTTTAGCCTCAGCTTAAGGAGGAAAAAAAAAACAATCATCACTGCAACCCTCTGATTTATGAGGTTGTAAGTAAAACTGAATAAGGATATTGGGATGGGAGAAGTACATAATAGTGGCATTATTCAGCAAACTTAAATTCTGATGATGATTAAAACTCACAGCTCACAAAACTTCTTCAAGATTAATAAAAAAAAGAAGAAAAAAAAAGAGAATTA
>NW_011175165.1:0-899 GCF_000146605.3 Meleagris gallopavo
AAAAAAAAGATTTTTGTTCTATTTTTGTTCTCTTTTACCCTAGTGACCAGGTTGAATTCAAGCTTGTCTTATGCCTTTCTAATTTTCTCTCTACACATCCCAACAACTTCTTTGTGCTCTCCCCATGTTACCCATCCCTTCTTCCCCAGGAGGCAGACTCTCTTTTTCTCCTCAGAAAAAGTTCCCTGTTCATCCATGCTAGTCTTCTTCCCTGCCAGCTCATCTTATGGCACAGGAGGACAGTCTGCTCCTGCATCTCTAAGATTTCCTTCTTCAGGAGCATCCAGTCTTCCTGGACACCTTTACTCTTCAAGACTGAATCCCAAGCACTCTCCCTGCCGGTGTTCTGAATAGTTCAAAGTGCGCCACCTGGAATCCAAGGTAGCAGTTTTGCTGACGTTCTTTCTAACTTGACCAAGAATAAAGAACTCGCCCATTTTGTGGTTGCTCTGCCCAAGACAGCTCCCATCCTCCACGTCTCTCACTAGTCATTCTGTTTGTGAATGGCAGGTCTAGCAGAGTACCTTCCCTGCTAGGCTCTCTTACCAGCTGTATCAAGAAGTTAACTTCCACAAGCTCTAGAAACCTCCTAGATTGCTTCCTCTGTGCCATATTATATTTCTAGTATATTTGAATTCCCTCTTGAGAAAAAGGACTAGCAATCAGATATACTTCATCTGAGCCATTGGCCTCACCCCCAACCCCCAGGCTCAAGCAAGCCTTGTTTTAACAGCTTCCCCCTTCATACCTACTTTAAAGCCCTCTCGACGATGCCTGCCAATTCCTGAGCTAGGATCTGTTTCTCCCTTTGAGACAGGTGAGACACATCTGCAGCCCTCAGGCCAGGTACTAAGTAAACTCCCGCATGATTAAAAAAAAAAAAAAAATTAAAATTAAAT
>NW_011175166.1:0-898 GCF_000146605.3 Meleagris gallopavo
CCAATCAGACCCGGCCCCCAAAAACCACGCCCACAACCGCCCGGTAGCCATGCCCTCAACACAGACCACGCCCACCGTGGCATCTGTCCAATCAGACTATGCTCCAAACAAACCACGCCCTCCCAGCGACCCTGGAAACCACGCCCACAACAGAGACCACACCCACCGCGGCACTCACCCAATCAGACTACGCACCAAACAGACCACACCCCCCAGACCTCCTCTCAGGCCACGCCCATGCCACAGACCACGCCCACCCCCAGGCACAACCCAATCAGACCTCAGAACTGCACAGCACCAAAGCCAGGCCCCGCCCACCATGCCCAACACCCAATCAGATCACGCCCCAAACAGACCACGCCCCCATCCTCCTAGAAGCCACGCCCACAATCTGACCACGCCCATCATTTCATCAGTCCAATCAGACTACGCTCCAAACAGTCTGCTCTCTTCTAGCGCCCCTGAAGCCACGCCCACAACAGAGACCACGCCCACCACGGCACCCACCCAATCAGATTTACCTCAGCACTGCACAGCACCAAAACCAGGCCCCGCCCACCACGCCCCTCGCCCAATCAGTCCACGCCCCGACCAGACCACACCCCCCGACTCCTTCAGGCCACGCCCACATGACAGATCACGTCCACCTCCTGCAATACCCAATCAGACCTCACCTCGAACAGACCACGCCCCCGAACCTCCCAGAAGCCACGCTCACACTACTGACCCCGCCCACCACAGTTTCTGTCCAATCAGACCACGCTCCAAGCAGACCACACCCCCAAGTGTCCCCGAGAAGCCACGCCCACAAACAGACCACGCCCAGGCTCCTCCCACCACTCATCCCCGCGCTTTCTCAGGTCCCGCCCACCACTAAGCCCCACCCCCCTCTGCAGGC
>NW_011175167.1:0-898 GCF_000146605.3 Meleagris gallopavo
GAGTATGTTTTTCAGTATTTTAATATCCTAATTTGGGAAAAAATTGAACATAGTATAAAATTGGAGAAACTTTGTTTTTATCTTCTAGTCTAGTATTGTCTGTATTGTCTGTGTGCATGATGATTCTTTATGCAGCCATTTTTCAAAGGAAGTTTTTTACTTTGTCAATGCTTGCATTTTTTTTCAATCTCTAGTTACTTTTGAAAGGGATAGCTTAAATGAAATGATCACGTAAGCTATTGCATTCTTACATACCATTATAAAAGGGGAAAACATCCATGTTTATATTAACAAGCTGAAAGGAAAACTAATACCTGATGACCAACTTAGATAAGCATAAAGAGGCATGTCTCTGCATTTCTATGTTATTGAAACCATTTTTACATTGCAAATATAGAATTCTATTATAAATGCATGCTACTAGTAGTTAGAAATTATCTAATTGGTGTGAACTATTCCTTATTTCCTGATCCAGTCTGATAAAACTTCCAGGTTTTGTTAGAGAAGAAAGGTTTTACTGTGCTCAACTGTGTTCCTAGCCAGTTCCCACGGAAAGGTGTTTATTGAAATAGATTTAGTTGCTTGGATGTGCACTGCACTGGATAAATATTTCAGAAAGCAAGTATTTTTCAACCCCTTAGGAACTAACATTTTTTGTTTGCATTTCATCTTGCTAATTGTTGTTCAAAGAGTTCCTCAGGTAATTACAGTAAGCTAATTTTATGAAGTTTCATTCTATTCATTATGCAGAATGGCTAATTAATGCTGGAAATGTTATTTTTCTAGGGAAAAGTGTGCAACCATTCAGCTACAAACATCTTGCAGATATACTGTAGTTGTCATTATTTGAAGACAGCTTGACGACTGCCCTAAACTATTCTGCAAGAAATTAGAGAAA
>NW_011175168.1:0-896 GCF_000146605.3 Meleagris gallopavo
CATTCTGTTTTCTCATTGACTCATAGAACTCTGGATGGAATTTTAGCAAATGAATCTAAGGGAGCAATCCCACACTGGGAATTATGCCAGATGATTGTCTAATGTTCTCCATCTGTTTCACCACTCATAATGTATTTCTCACTGACTGGTTTCATTGACTCCCAATATAAGCTGAAGGAATGTCATGTATGTGGGTGTATTTGTAAAAATGTTCCTGTGCTTTGTCATAGGCCATTTCTATTCTTCAGTGCTCTTTTCTATTTCATTCTGTCATGAAATAATATGTCAATGGAAGCCACTTCAATTCAGACATGAGTATGAGGAAGACAAGATGGTACCTGTTAAAGTTTTCCTGGTCTGTGTATACCACACTCAAGATAGAACAAAAGATAAGATGTTAAAGATTCTGGCAGAATTCTGAAGTTTTAGTAGTAGGAAATGCTGTGTGTATACAAATAGCACACATTTTTCTCATTCTGTAGTTCTCTCTTAACCAAAACAGCTGCTGAAGTAGCTTTTTAAAAATCTCATTCCTGTATTGTCTTCCTCCACTCCATATTACCATAGAATTACTGTCTGTTTTGAATTAGGATCATGGAGGTTATTAGTTAGTTATCAAATTAACATCAGATATCTCTGTTTCAATTTGAATTCCACAGGAAGAAGATATTCCTTGCTGTCACTTGCATTGTGCTTGTTATTTTAATTTCTCAGTGCAAAGAAAGAAAGAAGTGATCGCACAACAGAGCAGCAGTCTCCCATCCGAACAGTCTGCCTGATCACTGTTAAAGTTCAGTTGTAATGGAAAAGACACCCCTCTCTCTAGTTCATTTTGACATTCATATTGCACTACTTCATGCAGTCTGCGTGCTGATAGCTCTTCAGCAGCAGTCAGA
>NW_011175169.1:0-895 GCF_000146605.3 Meleagris gallopavo
TAAGAGAATGCAAGCTTCTGGAGAACAGGAGCCCTGCTCCCTGCTGTATTCCCCTTTTGGCAATATCCACCCACTATGTCTTATTTCCTACTTAGCGAGTATTTTGTGGGCACTTTCTTACTAAATGTCTATATACAGTCCTGCATAAGTGACTCGGGGTCTACTGGCACACTACACAGTCTCCTGGTACACACAGAAATAGTAGCATCAATTATTCTGCTGTGTCTGCAGAAGTTCCTGTAAAGAGTGTAGAAATATTAACATTGATGGAAATAAAGAACTGTTAGCGAAATAATAGAATTTAATTACCTTTTATATAGACTAAGGATTCGGTCAATGTATTTCATAATCTGTTCTTTATTTCACTGGCTGCACATGAGCTTTCAAAATCAGTGTTGGTAAAGAAAGCTATGAAAGGAGTGCAACAGCTGCACCAAAAGTAATGCCTGCTATTTTATTATGTTGGTCCATGCTATCAAAAGCAGATGTTGGTGGTATGGCTGTGGAGTTTGAACCTTCCCACCACTATTTTGTTACGTGCTGTTGCTGTGTGACGGATGGCAGCAGAGGGGCAATCTGACAGAATGGACATCTGACATGGAAATGTATAAACCAAAGGTGTGGAATTGAATCTCTCCATGTAGAAAAAAATACACACAGGTGACACTCACTGATGTTTGTTGGACATTTATGGAAAGCAAACAGTGAATGTGAGGTGATGGGTGGTGCCTCTCTGCAGTGGAGACATCAGTGTGAAATAAAACCACATTCCAGACGGCCATGCACGGCTGTCACACAACAATATGAAGATCAGCAAGTCTATGTGAATCAGCTAATGGTGGTGACTCTTCATAGAATCACAGAATCATAGAATGGCCTGGGTTGAAAAGGACCA
>NW_011175170.1:0-889 GCF_000146605.3 Meleagris gallopavo
AAAAAAAAAAAGAAAAAGAAAAAAGAAAAGTAAAACTGAGCTATTCAGAGAGACAAACCCTGAAAATAATATTGATAGAGTGAAGACAGAACTATTAAAACTGTTGCTACTGGATACAAACCTACAATGTGAATGCAGGTTAAATGTGGATTGGTTGTGGATAAGAAGTTAAAAAAGCAGACAGGTTCGCAATGCCTATGAAAAGTGCTTAGATCAAATGAAAGACATCAAGAACAGGTATGAATGAACAGGCATGAATGAACAGGCAAACATGCCTTTAGTCTGCCACGTTGTAACATTATATATAGCATTTCAAGTTTTTTTGTTTGCTTGTTTGTTTTTTAAGAAAAAACTGAACACAAAGCTTGAGAAATGATAAAAAAAAAAGCCTAGAATAATTACTTCTTACATCAGCATAAATCCAGCTTCTGTGGACATACAACAGACTATGCCAAATGGTGGGGTTTATGTACATGTTTATGTAAGAATAGCAAAGAGGATTGAGTTCTACTTGATAATTCTATGTATCACTATGTTCATGATAAATTCTTCAAAGAACTGTAAACCTCATTTAGTGTACTTCCACTCTATAGAAAGAATTCAGGATAAAAAATGAATAAGACCAGTACCTTTTAAATAAATAAAATAGAGTTACAAAGATTAGCTGTGTAAGCAAACCTGTCACTAAGGCCACGTGATAGTGTTGTTCAGTTATCTAGTACATATTCTAAACA
The DNA here is from genome assembly GCF_000146605.3 of Meleagris gallopavo. Lineage (NCBI taxonomy): Eukaryota > Metazoa > Chordata > Aves > Galliformes > Phasianidae > Meleagris > Meleagris gallopavo. The sequence goes on from NW_011175170.1 coordinate 735, forward strand.
TTTTATATTTACATATACAGTACACATCTTTTCTTGTTTTAAGGCCATCATCAGGTGATTTTATAGCACTGTCAATAGTTTTTTACCTGGGTAAGATTTGAACTGCTATACTGGAGAAGCTAATCAACACAGGCTCAGCTGAAAAGCCAAAAAAA
>NW_011175171.1:0-889 GCF_000146605.3 Meleagris gallopavo
AAAGGGTAGGGGTTTTGTTCTTGTTTTCCTGCACAGAATCCTCAGACTTTTGTGTGTGCAATGTTTCTGTCACAGCACAGAAATATGTCCTATCATAACAGAAAAGAAGTTGGGGCATTTCACCTGAATTTTTTAAGATATCATATGGCCTTATTACATCAAAACATAAAGTTTAATCAGAGAAGTTTGAGCTTCCAACAGTCTTAACAGAACCTCAGATTGTTCATTTGTTTTCCCTCTAATATCTGACCTCTCTCTCCCTTTCACCTTTCTCCTCCAGTTTTGTATCTTAAAACAGGGCACAACTACCATCTTTCACATGCTGGCATGACAGAACTTTTGTGCAAACAAAATGGGCAGGGGCCACATCTTGTGGCAATGTTCCAAATGTCTCTTCCTTCCTTGGAAAGCACTTTAAATATCTGTGATACAGATGCGAAGTATCACTTCCGCTGTCAGCAGCCATGGTCAGATGTACACAGCCTGCTTATAATGAGCATTGCTGTAAAAGTACAGATATGTGAGACTGCTAGGTAAGCAATACAATCTCTGGGAAGCAATGAAACACAACAGCTGACTGCTCCTCGCTATTTGTTTTTTCTCCATACTTGTTTTGATTACAGTGCTTGAAAAAAACTGCCCTGGAAATCACAGAATCATAGATTATCCAGAGTTGAAAGGAAACCATAAGGATCCCTGAGACCAACTCCTGGCTCCACACAGCACCACCCGAGATACAAACCCTATGTCTGAGTGTTGTCCAGATGCTCCCTGAATGCCAGCAGCTCATGGCCGTGCCCACTGCCCTTTGCAGCCCGTTCCAGGCCCACCACTCTCTGGTACAGATCCTTTCCCTGACCCCCAGCTGCCCCTCCCCTGACACAGCTCC
>NW_011175172.1:0-948 GCF_000146605.3 Meleagris gallopavo
AGTAGAGGCTGAACCTTCCCACCAATATCCCATTACATTTTGTTGCCATGTGACAGATGGCAGCAGAGGGGCAGTCTGACACAATGGCATCTGACATGGAAGTGTGTTTGGAGCAAAGGTGTGGAACTGAATTCCTCAGTGTAAAAAAAACCAGCACCCACTGACGTTGACCCATCAACGCTTACTTGAGATTTTTCCTAAATATCTGTTAAACACATGGCAGAATAAAAGTTTTTTAAGATCTCACCAGCTCCAGCCCTACAATTAGTGACAAACTGTAATTTTGTTATTACAAATTATCCAATCGAGAGATGCTGCTTCAAACAACTTATTCATCTCCTGCTCTTTGGTGCATAAGAAACTGGGGGAAGGTGTATATTTTGATGTGGCTTCTGGGAGGTTTCTAGCATCTACCCGGCATCCTGTGCCCTGAGAGCACACTTCTGTGTCCCACATTGAGCAGAAGTCCTGTGTGGGTTGGATATACGAAACAGGCAGGAAAAGGACTCATTTGCAGAAAATGAATGAGTACAAACTTGATGATCTTGGAGGCCTTTGCCAAACTAGATAGTGGTTCTATGATTCAGTGAAGGAGACCCTCCTGTTTCTGGCAGGCCAGTCAAATGATTAGTGCCTGTTGTATGGAGCAGTGGGAATCTGGAAATCTGACTCAGGATTTCTCCAGCCTTTCAAGAAGAGCCAAGCTCATCTCAGGAAGGTGCTCAGATGGGAATCCATGCCATTGATGCCTGTCAGACAGACCTGGTGACTCAGGAGAGAACCTCTTGTCCTATATTGCATGCATCAGCAAAGCCTTTGAACTCCTGCTTAATTTTAAATATGCAAATAATATTTTTGACTTCCCTGGGGTTAGCCATGTCATCATTCTGTGCTTGATTTGGTTGTATAGAAGTGGAAATGAAGCTGTCAAAAAGTGGCACAAAAAAA
>NW_011175173.1:0-885 GCF_000146605.3 Meleagris gallopavo
AAAAAAAAAAAATTCTGTCTTTCTTCATTCTTTGCCCAATCACCTTTTGCACAGATTTTCTGGAACTTCTGTAGTCTGGGAGAAGAGACAGGGCTTGCAAAAACTAAACTACTGTTTTCAACAGAGAAGGCAAATGGAACTGTGTATGCTGCTGTTAGGTGATGGTTAGCAGTAACTGATGAATAAAAATATACTGTACAACCATCAGAAAGTATATCAGAAGTGTTTTTTTAACAAGAAGGTTTTCAGACAATTTTTTTTTCCTTGACATCCTGAATTTTTGTTGATTCAGTAGCTATGTAGAGAACTCCTGATATTTGACCTGATTTTTCTTCATACAAAAATTACACCTTCTGTGTACCAAAGATGTGGGTATTATTTTACAAATTATCTTAATGACCCAGCAAGTACATATTGCATGAATGTGAAAAATTATTTCTGATTTGAAGAAGGAATGAATCCACAGGTCTTAGTTATTTATTACAATAGTTTTTTGTATTAATAGTAGAGATGTTAATGTAACCCAGGAAAATCCACTTTTTATATTTGTGTACATGTGGATACTGTAGTTTGTGTACATTTAAAAATGTGTAAGCAAGAATACTGCTTGATTTCGTATACAGTGTTTTGGACTTGTGAATTGCCTAAAGACAGATGCATAAGAGTACAGTCTCCCTACAGGTCTGGGTGAGATTGTTAATGAAATTTCTGGAAGATGGAAAAATGTTAGTTCAGCTGATAAGGCGTCAGTTATGAATGGATTTAATGTTTTGTGCTTTTTATTTTAAGCCACATGAAAAAAATTGACAAAAATACTAGGCAGCTTTAAATTTTTCTGTCCTCTTTTAAACTTTGATCAGATAATTCTAGGAATTTGAAAATCTT
>NW_011175174.1:0-886 GCF_000146605.3 Meleagris gallopavo
AAAATCCCTTCCACTGTAAGTCTAGAGAGTGTCCAAGACCACTTTATGAGGTTAAATGTACATAAGTCTGTGGGATCAAGCAACTTGCATCCCAGGATTCTGATGGAACTGCCCTGATGTGGTTGCCAAGCTGCTCTCCACCTCCTTAAAATGTTGAAGCTGTTAAGTGAAGTCCCTGGTAACTATATAAAAAAGGAAATGTCACTTCAATTTTTAAGACAAGAAATTAAGATCTGGGGAACTATATGTTGATGTAGCTCATGTCATGGAGAAGATTATGCTGGAAGGGATATTAATGTTTACGTGAAACAAGATGATCTGAGATAACCATCATGGCTTCACCAAGGGCAGATCATGCCTGATCAATTTGTTGGTCTTCTGTGAAGAAGTGACAGCTCCAGTGTACAAAGGAAGCGTAACTGATGTAGTCTACCTTGATTTTTGCAAGGCTTTGACATGGTCCCACATCAAATCCTTATCTCTGAGTTGGAGACAGGTGGATCTGAAGACTAGATTATACAGTGGATAGAGAACTGGTTGCATATTCACAGACAGAGGGTTACTGTCAACAGCATCCCAGAAGGCCAATTATATCCTGTGGCCAGCAGAGCAAGGAAGGTGACTACTCCCCTCTACTTTGCCCTAGTAAGGTCCCATCTGTGTCCAGGTCTGGGGCCTCCCACTAAGAAAACTTATGGAGATGCTGGAGATATTGGAGAGGGTCCAGAGAAGGGCTGTAAAGATGGTGAGAGTTGGAAGACCATGTTTAGGTTGTCTATTCTTGTTCAGCCTGGAGAAGACTTAGAAGTTTTCTCCACTTTTATTTTGATCATTGTCATGGTTTCATGATTTTTCGTTATCAGTATTCCACATCATAACATCGTGT
>NW_011175175.1:0-884 GCF_000146605.3 Meleagris gallopavo
AAAAAAAAGAGAAGTGCTTCTGCTTTCCCTCCCTCCTTTTAATAGAGCTGTATGCCATTCCGCCTTATTGCCTGGGATTTATAGAGGTCACGGCTGACCGCAATGAGTGGGAATTTTGCTTGGCTGTATTATGCTTATTGATAAGAACATTAAGTAGCCTGTGCAAGACATGTATTTTCTCCTTGTTCTGAGCTACAGAATAGTAGTGCAAATATTACATTTGATTTGCACGGGGAGCTCGCTGCCTTTGGCCTAAATGGGTGGCTCTGCATTTATGCGGTAGAATTAGGAGTTAATCTCCACGGGCCGCAGTGATTTTGTTCCTTCAGATTTAGAGAGCTGCACAAAGTGTTCAAAATACCACACTCGGATGGATTTACCCCGAGACACCTCGCTGTCCTTTCTGAAGCATCTTGTTGGTATTCTAATGAGTAATATTTTCTCAGCTCTCAGTGCTGCGCCCAGTTCAAAACTGTCATTGAAGAAGCATACAAATATTTAGAGAGAAAAACCCACTCGGAGACTGGAGACTTTTTCTCCTTTTTGGGTTTCATTTCTGTCTGTGCATAAGGACACCGGAGTCCTACACTATTCCTTTCATTGAAACCTTCTCGTTTAATTCCCACTTAGCTGATGGTGAATTTTCTGTCTGACACCACAGCAAAACAAAACTCCAACTTGTCTTTCCCAGCTTTTATTTCCTTCTTCCTTACTTTCTTCTTTCCGGGGTAGAAACAACGTGCTGCAGAAGCGACTACAAAGCACAGCAAACCTGCTGGAAAATCCGCCAAAGCTCCCAGCCACTTGTTTCTCGGCGGGCCATTTCCGGAACGGGCCGAAAGGCCGAGGCAGACCGTTCCCACAGGCTGCACGGAACCACTCGG
>NW_011175176.1:0-874 GCF_000146605.3 Meleagris gallopavo
AGGCAAGCCTGGACATTCAAACAACATCTCTGCGATCATACGATCATATATGCAGCAGATCAGCAACTGTATCAGTGACTATATTAGGGCCCAGTTTGAAGACGTATCTTGCTCCTGATTCATCACCTCTTCTGTATTCTATTTTCTACACAATGTCTTCTTCACAATGTACCAAGGTCTTTAAATATTCCATCAACATACTCCAGTGGAGAGAAATCATAAACAGCAACATTTCTTTACTGACACATTTCAACTATTATTTTTACATTCTTTTACAGACTCTGGTGAAGATCATGACATACATCTTTTCCTCTGACATACCATCTGCAAATGTATAGCTGGAAGAAAGGAATTACTAGTTAAATCAATGACTCCAAATTGCTCCTATTCGAAAACAGTACAGTTCTAGCACAGACAACAAAACCTAAAAGCATGAAACAGAAAAAACAATGTCTTATCCAGAGTTTCATCTGTTTTGAAGTAGACATTTTCCAAATACCTTTTGAATGACCTCTCTGCCCTCAGAGACCAGTAAGTCTAAGCACGAAATTAACTCAATACATACTGGATCAACCAGAGATGAGAAAAGTTCATGTTCATGTTTTACATTAAATAAACTTATCACTTTGCAAAAGGTCTTTATTTGCTTAATTTTCCAATTACAAAAAGATCATTTGAAAAAAACTTGTGAGCTGAAAACACACAGACCTGTTTGAACTGCTTCGACTGGAACTCTGGTGTTCAAAAAGGACTCTAATGTATTTTGGATTAGTACTCTGCCAATCACAAGCAGGCTGTGCTCAGAGACCAACAGCTAACAAATGTTTACCCAGCTCTGTAAGAAAGCAGGTATCTGTGCCTCACCAGCAAAAAA
>NW_011175177.1:0-872 GCF_000146605.3 Meleagris gallopavo
ATGTCCCATGTATTGATTAATTATTTTAAAAAAAATCCTTACTTTATAATTATTGATAAACTTAATTTCTCTTTCTAGAAAATTATTCAACATTAAATTCTATCAAAAGAAACACTGAACTCATGAGTATACTGAATTATGAAATTATGTGGTTAAGCAAATAAGAATTGATCTTAAAATGCAACCATTTTAGGAATGTTCTGAGGATTCAAAGGTAAGCAAACATAGAAAAAAAATGAGTTTTTTTTCTTATTATTAATCATTAAGAAAGAAAACCTCTACCAGCTCATCTTAATGCAGTGAGATTGGTTGTGATTAAAAATTGTACCAGAAATTTCATCAGACCTTCTAATAGCAAAGGCAAGTAAATTTAACTATATGGTGCAAAATATCAGAACAATCCTTCAGAGCAATGAATATTTGTTTTTATTTCTATTAGTTCATTGTTCCTAAAGCCACAGCATCTTTTCCCTACACCTATGACAGATGTGACTGCTAGTTACAGGCATCCTGATACAGATAACAGTAGCAGGATCGACTGTAACAACATAACACCACCTCATCAACACCAACCAAGTGATCAGATTCTATGTTGCCTTAGTCTTTTACTATTGTCTCTTACCATGAGCAAAGAATAGATGGAAGTAGAGAAAAAAAAAACCAAAACTTTAGATATCTATGAAATACTTATTTGTATCTTGTTAGCATGGTGTTAAAATATTTGTTCTCATAACACAACAAGATTTGAACAGCTCTGCATTTGCTCTGCATTTCCATCGTAAGCCAAAGAAACAAACATTGTTCAGGTATTAATTTTTCCTCAGAAAATCGAATGAAAACAGTTCTCGAGTTATACTTTCCTCAACTTAAAA
>NW_011175178.1:0-872 GCF_000146605.3 Meleagris gallopavo
CGATGGCAATGGGGTCCACAGGGGGGCTGTGGGGACACCGGACCATATAGAAACCCTACGGCACCCTATAGGAACCTCATGGTGCCCCACACAAACCCTACAGCGCCTCGAAAGACCCCCCACAAACCCACAGAAGCCTCGCAACCAATCGTACGGATCCTGCAGCGCCCCCTACAGACCCCGCAGCAACTCAGCAGCTTTACCACCCCCACAGACCCTACAGCGCCCCTCTGCCATCCTATAGGAACACACAGACACCCCATAACGCCCCATATAAACCCTACACGTTATGGGAAGCCTATAGAAACCCTATAGAAACGTACTTTATGCTACTCCGTGCAAACCCTACAGCGCCTTACAGAAACCCTACAGCACCCCCAGAACACCCCAAAGCACCTACAGCCCCCTGCGTCCGTAGGGCGCCCTACAGAAATCCCAGAAGCCTGTATGGAATGCATACAGGACTCCCAAAGGCTCTACGACACCCTATAGAACCCACAGGGTTCTTCTAGGACCCCACGGACCCTATGGCATCCCTGGGATTCCCACAGACCCTATAGAACTCTTAGGATGTTATGCACCCGAGGGATTCCTACTGATCGTATGGAATCCATAGGATCCTTCTAGCACTCCATGGACCCTATGGCATCCCTGAGATTCCCACTGTCCCTATACGACCCATAGGGCCCTTTTAGGACTCTGCGGTTGCTGTAACATCTCTGGGATTCCCACACACCCCATAGAATCCATAGGGCCCTTTTAGCACTGCACAGCTCCTATGGCATCCCTGGGACTACCGCTGTCCCTATAGAATCCATAGGGCCCTTCTGGGACTCTGGGGCTCCTATAGCATCTCTGAGATCCCCACAGAC
>NW_011175179.1:0-937 GCF_000146605.3 Meleagris gallopavo
AAGAAAGAGAGAGAAAGAGAGAAAAAGAAAAGGTTCAAAAGCTCCAATGTGAAAGATAAACTTAAGTGCTTGCACATATGAGAAAGTCTATGGAATATTTTTAATCAAGATTTATTGCCAGATATTAGAATCATCAGGCATGTAGTGAGATTCTTTTTTTCCTTTTCCTCCAAGAGATCATTAGAAAGACATTCATGCTGCTGAGCTGCTACCTCTCTGGCCATTTCTAATGTCAAATTATGGAGGAAAAAAAATGACGGTTAGAAGCACATGGCAATTGAAGGAGCTTCAGGAGCGGACAGAAGTGAGCAAGTGGGAAAGCAAAAGTAAATTCAGTTTCATTCCAGACAAATATGATACTTTTTTGGTGGACATAAAAGAAAAAATTTTACATAGCCTTTTTTAGCAATTTAGAGCTCATGGAGACTAAATGAAATGTAGTGCTTGGTATCCAAGTCAACCCAAACTCTGGAGGCAGCAAACATGAAAGGTTAAATGCTCTAGAAATTGCATTTGTAGAGTTTCTCAACTTAGGAGATTAATAGTTACTCAAAGCAATGGATAAATATTAGCAAAGGACCATTAACAAAGAAAAATACATCAGTGAATCAGAGCTCCCCAGCTTATCAGATCAATTTTAAATAGGCTTATCTTGGACTTTTCTAGCACCTTAATGAGGAACAAATTGGTTTTTTACCCCTTTTTGTTTCATGAGCTTTTGTTGACTTTTTGATGTTCTCTACATCCGACCATTAAAATAAATGTGTTGGTGGTGTAAGTGTGTTAATTCCCTCTTCCCTGCAGGTTCCTGAATACAGTCATTTTATAAAATTTCCTTTTATTACTCTGCTTATGGTCACCTAAAGTGTAAGAAGAAATGAATTACTGTTGCTTGGTGATTCCAAGTAAGGCAGAAGAGACCAAGTAATGAATTGGA
>NW_011175180.1:0-865 GCF_000146605.3 Meleagris gallopavo
CGTGTTCCTGTTGGGGAGGCAGCTGCACACCCAGCCCTAGCACAGTGGCTAAGGAGTGCAGAAGCACGTCTCATCTCCCTGTGGCTGGGCAGCTGCTCCTGCCTCGGAAGGAACTGCTGGTGGGGATGGAGTGCATTGTCCAGACCAACTGTTTTGCTCACAAGTTTCTGAGCTCCAAGGCAAGAATGGAGCAACTTGGGGTGAGGGAATTCACAAAGGCAATCATGAACCGGGGATGCAAGTGGTGGAAGAGATGCACTGTCCAGACCAAGGCCTCCAGCAATGGCAGCCTATGTGTATCTGGATGATGCTGCTTACCCCAAGGATCAAGGGATCTGCAAACCACAAGGCAGTTCCGGGCTCTTTAAGGGAAGCTGGCCTGATTTACAGCCTTGTGGGTGGCAGGGGATGGATGAGATGACTTGGTGTCAGCATGGCTTGTGTGCGAGATCTTCAAGGCAATAGCAAAGCAGGCTAATGGTCTCATTAATCCTCTCATTAATCAGGTATGAAAAAATTGTGAAATATTATCTGGGCATCAGGTGGCATCTCTCTAGATGGGACCATATTTTGGCCAATTGACTTTACTGTGCAGAGATGACTCGAGAGAACCGATGCTCCATGCTGAACAAAGAAACCGGGACTCTGTCTGCTTTGTAGCCAAGGTGCACTCTTCTCTGAGTGTGCAGGGCAACGGAGTATTGGACTCAGTCTGCATGAGATAAATCCTGTCAGTGGAAGGGACGCATTGCTTGTTCAGAAACACACACTGACTCAGCAAGACTTGTACAAATGTTTTCTTTGGACAGCTACCATACAGTCAAGTAGCGGAACACATTGCCCAGAGTGGCTGTGGAGCCCCTGA
>NW_011175181.1:0-1120 GCF_000146605.3 Meleagris gallopavo
ATCAGCAGCAGTAAATAGTAAAATTTGAAATAAAATTATTGGAAAGAAATTAGCAGCATGCTTTTCAAAGCAAATGCTTTGATTTTGAAACAGCTATTATAAACATTTCTGTGATTTCTGTGGCTTGCAGTTAAATTTTAAAAATAGCACTTAAATATGCACGTTAATAACATCCAGAAGGCATATCTTTCAAGCCTGTCCGGGCTATTGAAGGGTTTAATTTAACCACAGTATTCATTTATGTCTAGCAGTTAGAATTTTCCTTTAAGCTCAAAGGAGCCCAGAGTTGTAACTATGATCTAATTGGTAAGCAATGAAGAATGTTTTTCATGTTTTATAGACAACATGAATCCTGATCATTTTACAGCAGTAAATTATAGAGTGCTCTGTTCACCGTGTCTCCCCCTGGAAATACGGGCCTATATCTCATTAAACTATAAAAATAACTTCCTGTGTTCGGTGGCTCCTTGAAAGCTATCCTGCCAAGGTATGTTATTTTTATATTACTAATGCATGTTAGCTCGTCAGTCCAGAGAAAGTCAGGTTCTTTATGGCCTCAAACTAAATTAATTTACAGCTGTATCCACATGCCAGGGGGGACTCATGAGGAACCTAAACTGCTATAGAAAACGATAATTTATTATTGATTTTGAGCTCCTTTTTAAAAGCAGCTACAAGTCATTGGCTTCTCTGTTCCTTCTGTGCTACAAATGATCTACACAATGCTGGCAACTTAACAAAGGAGCTCCTGCGGGTAAGGCAAAGGACATAAAAGTCAGGTGTGCTTTACTTCTTGGCTTAAGACAAATGATTCAACACTTTATTATGGGGAAAAAAAAGAAATCAGACATATGATGTAATTAATTTTTGTTTGGTTGGTTGGTTTTGGTTTTTTGATTTATTGCTTTTACAGGTTGTATGGTTGGACAAAATATCTCCTTTAAATTAATTACTGCTTTTAAAATAAAACCTACCTTTTCAGTTGTTTTTAAAGCTATACAATTTTCATGTGGTTGAGAAGTTTAGCTGAATTTAACTCCAGTAAAGCCAACATGCTACCACTGACAGTTTGCAGGTCTTTAATCCTACTGTAATGTTTTGGTTTTGTGTTTTGTTTGTT
>NW_011175182.1:0-860 GCF_000146605.3 Meleagris gallopavo
TAGTTTCTTACCTCCATTCGGAACCTAGTAAGACATGAAAGTCATACTGCTGCTAAATTTTAAATTCAGTTTTTTATTTACTACAGTATATTTCACTGGCAAATAGCGTTCTTTACTCTGTTGCTCCTGCATTTTTTTTTAATGGAATTCAATTTTAAATAAGAAAAATCTCCTGAAGGCAAAAATGGGCACTCTCATCTCTCAGATGAGATCAGGATGACATAACACTACTTGGATAAAGTTAAAAGTCATTCAAGCATGGTAGTATTTGATGGATAAAAATTTGAGGCAGCTAGCCATTTTGTGGTGCCTTAGAGAAAAGTATGAACACTATAAAGGTTGTATATGTAGTTGTACAGCCTTACAGACTCATAATAGAATCTTGCTGTTTTCTATGAATGTGGTTTAAATAGCTGGATGTTTTAATTGCAATATTGAGGAGTCCAGTGTGTGTCCTAATTGTCATCTTAATTTGAACAGTACTTCAAAATTTGTTCTACGGGAGTTAACATGTAGAATGATTAGAATGCATTGGCATTTTTACAGGAGTATAACACTGTCTTACAAAATAGCTAGAAACTTGCATAGGATGCTATAGAGAATAGTACAACTAATCAATTAGATTAATTCAGTGTTATCAGTTCTTCTGTAATATGAATAAATATTCCACACTCTGAGATAATTTTATATTCCAGTTTCATCTTTTCAGTACATAGAGAAATATCTATAGTTCAGGGGAATGTATTTTTTATCCAAAGTACATAGAAACAAATTGAATACCAAGCCTTGTAAATGTAATTGGGAGATAGCCTGTGACAAAAGAGTCTTAGCTAGGATAAGTGTTGGCTTAAAATGAAAAA
>NW_011175183.1:0-859 GCF_000146605.3 Meleagris gallopavo
ATAATAATAATAATAAAAAAAGATGAAGCAAAAGAAACAAAACAATAGCAGATAAAATAAATGTTCCACGTTTCTCACACGACATTTTTAAAACCAATACACAATGTTGTGCTAATCATGTAAAAGACACAGCAAAGAAAGCAGCATTCTCCATGTGTGTGGATGTGTGTAAAGGGACTAAGCAGTTTAACACATGCTTATGCTTCCGAAATATCTTTTGGATTGGACCCAAATTAAATTTACTCAATCCCATGCACCTGTTTAAGGCTGTGATGACATTGCCATATGGTGGGTCAGTTGTTGCACACATATGGACACGATGAGGCTTATTTGGTCAGTTCAAGCAATAATAACCCAGTCACCTATCCAGGACTGAGAGCATGCTTTTAGTGCATGACATTGTAAGAACTGTAGTTATGTTTACCTGAGGTATCTATCCTACAGGTTTCTTGGGCTACATACCCATGATATAGTCAGGACTTGCAGAGTGGAAATACTTGAGGGTGCCTTGTACTGCCACATATCTCAGCAACATGGAGGACAAAAAATCACCTTCCACTCTTCCATCCTCATCTTTACCTACATCCTAATGTACTGCTCTACCAATACTTGCAGTGTAGCATTCATTGCAGTCTTTCTTGTTCAAATGGAAGAAAATATGCATCATTATGTATGGTCTTTAGGATTTCCTTTGTACTATTTTGGATCTCTTAACAACCACAAAGGAACCAAAGTATGATGTCACACTCCCACTTTAAATGATTCAAACAGGCAATGTAAGGTAATACAAAAAACTAAGATGAAAGTGTTTGGACTTCACAATAAGAGACTTGTTCTTCTTGGACCATAATTAAACACA
>NW_011175184.1:0-859 GCF_000146605.3 Meleagris gallopavo
AATGGGGGTAATGGGGGTAAGGGGGGCAGAGGAGATGTGGGGAGATGGGGAACGGTGAGCAGAGGGGATCATAAGGGGAGAAGAGAGCATGGAGGGAGAACCAGAGAGCAGAAGAGAGGAGAAGAGGATGCAGGAAAGGCAGGAGGGGAAGAGGAGAAGATAGAAGTGAGATAAAAGAGGAGGAGAGCTGAGAGGAGGATGAGGAGATGCAGAGAGAGAGGAGAGCAGAAGAGCAGCAGAGGAGGACACGTATGAGGAGAACACACGAGGAAGAGGAAAAGAAGGGATGTAATCAGGGAGAAGAAGAGGAGAGGACACAGGAAAGACCAAGGAGTAGAAGAGAGAAAGAGGACAAAGGAAATACAGAAGAGAAGGGGAAGAGGTGATAGGAGGATGAGGAGACGAAGGTAAGAAAGAAGAGCTGCAGAGCAGGACACAGTAGGGCAAGCGAAGGAGAAAAGAAAGGAAATAACCCAGAAAGAGGAGGAGAAGAGAGGATTCAGGAAAGACAAAAGAGGAGCAGAGTGGAAGAGGAGAGGGGAGAAAGAAGTAAGACAGAAGAGAAGAACTGAGAGGAAGATGAGGAGATGCAGAGAGGAGAGCAGAAGAGCAGCAGAGGAGGACAACCATGGAGCAGGCGAGGGAGGAGAGCAGAAGGGGAAAAGAAGGGATAAAACCCAGAGAGGAGAGGAAGAGAAGAGAGGATGCAGGAAAGACCAAGGAGCAGAAGGGGAAATGAGGATGAAAGAAATAAAGAAGGGGAGGGGACGAGACAATAGGAAGGTGAGAGGATAAAGATAAGAAAGAAGAGCAGCAAAGGAGGATGTGTAGGTGAAGGAGGGGAACAGAAAAGGGGAGG
>NW_011175185.1:0-859 GCF_000146605.3 Meleagris gallopavo
AAAAAGAGAGAGAGAGAGAGAGAGAAATTCTCAAGCTAGATTGCAAGCAAAGTTCCAAAACACAGGTCAAATGTGTATGAACTGCAGAATCTCAATACTCTCTATAGAGCAGTAGCATCATTGACAGCATAATTGCAAACCTCCCATGAGAAAAGATCCTAGCCTATTCCAAAATCATCTCCCCAGGTCTATGCAAATCATGTACAACAACTTCCTAACAGCTCCTGAAGATGATTAATCTTCACAAATTGCTGTACTGTAACCAGGGCCCGTGCATGGTCTTCCCTAATGTATAGAAAATCTTAAGTACAACATCCATGCACTTGTGGATTTACCAAACTTGGCACTGTGTAAACAGTCAATGAACTGGAAGATCTTTTCTATCTTTTGTCTCTGTTATTCTTGGAGTTGCAATACTGAGGAGGTTTTAGAGCTGGCAGAGATGAAGCACAGTCTGCATCTAATCACTCCAGATGATGATTGCAGTAAGCAGGTCAGGACAGAGTCACTGATCCATTTAACATAGTTTTATCAAAAAGACCGTAAAATTACATAAACAGATGTAAATAATTCTAAACTTAACATTACCAACTGACCTAAAGATTTATACTTTAAGCACCCATCTTTCACTGCCTCATATATTGTAGGGCTGTTGAAGATGGATTTTACATGCTTTCTACAGCAGCAAAATGATTAATACTTCAAATCTGGACATATTCCCAAACTGCAAATAGTCTGGCCAATGGTGCACTTGTATTTCAAGTCTCAGAGAAGTGGAAAGATCCTGCTTGGTTATTAATGATGAATTTGTTATCCTTTAAGATGTCAGTTTGTTTTACATTTACTGGTGTCTTTTTCT
>NW_011175186.1:0-970 GCF_000146605.3 Meleagris gallopavo
AAAAAAAAATAATAATAATAACAAAAACCAAACCCAAGGAGGAGAGAGAAGCACTGGCAAGTGCTCTCTGGAATTCAAGCCATATGCCCACGTCCCTTTCCTTTGTCCCATTTTCTGTGATGCTCAGGAATCGAAGACCACTTAAAAGTGCTCTTATGAGACCCAATGGACACTCCTTCCTCGTGTCTCCTGTCCCCTGGTCCCTCTGGCACGCTGGCTCTGGCTCACACACACACAGCCCCGGGCACGGGGCATGGCGCTGGGTGCTCTGCGGTTTGCAGCCATGACTTTGACTGCTGTGTTTGGAGGAGTTTTGCAATTTTTGGGTGGCTCGTGAGTTGGCCTGGTTGATATTGCTAGAACTATTTTTTATTTCTTTTTAAGCTTGGCAGTTGTTTTTTAAAAAAAAACTTTTCCACAGAAGGCATAGAGGTGATGAATAGAACCTTCTAGGTTGGAAAAGACCTCCGAGATCATCAAGCCCAACCATCAGCCTGACCTACTGAGTCCCATCACCAAGCCATGTCCCTTAGGGCATCCCAAACAAGCTCCAGTGTTGTCCTGTAGGTCCTGTTCTCTGGAGTCCAAGTAAACACCTTTCCTGCAGCCCTAGGTTTAATCCAAAACCACAGAGGCCTGTAGAGTACAGGGGAGCAGAACCTGATGGTCAAGCTGTGTCCTGGGTCTTTTACACCTCTAGATTTCGTGATCCTGGTTCTGATCATGTTGATGCCAGTGGATTAAGTTAAGTCTGGACTTGCATGAATGATAAATCAGAGTTGGTCTCTGGGATTTTTGTTGTTGTTGTTGTGGATGTTTTATTTTTTTTTCCCCAAACTTGATGATTTTAGGAAAGAAATTAGAGATCTGCGAGGGGCTCTTCTCCCAAAATACACAACCAAAAAAAAACTTTTGCCATAGTTGAGTTTCTTTTAAATACTCAGGGCTGGAAGAGACAGGTTTTTCTTTT
>NW_011175187.1:0-856 GCF_000146605.3 Meleagris gallopavo
CTGGAGATGGGCGCAGCTCGGCACGGCGATGTCCGGCGGCGTGCGGCACCAGCGGCGCGGTTTCGCTCTGCATGGCTGCGCTCCGTGGCGCAATTGGGTTTTGCTTCGTGGCACGGCTGGTTTTGCTTTATGGCACAGCCTGGTTTTGCTCTGTGGCACCTCATGGTTTTGCTCCATGGCACAGCCTGGCTTTGCTCCATGGCACCTCATGGTTTTGCTCCATAGCACAGCCTGGTTTTGCTTTATGGCACAGCCTGGCTTTTCTGTGTGGCGCAACTGGGTTTTGCTCCATGTCACAGTTTGGTTTTACTGTGGCACAGTCTGACGTTGCCCCATGGCATAACCTGGTTTTCTCTCTGTCACAGCTTGGTTTTGCTCCATGGCACAGCCTGGTTTTGCTCTGTGGCACAGCCTGGCTTTGCTCTGTGGCACAGCCTGGCTTTGCTTTATGGCACAGTCTGGTTTTGCTCTGTAGCTCAGCTTGGTTTCGCTCTGTGGCACCTCCTGGCTTTCCTCCATGGCACAGTCAGGCTTTGCCCCATGGCACAACCTGGCTTTCCTCCATGGCACAGCCTCCACCCGAAGCTCAGACACGGCGATGCCACACACTTGGTGCTGCCTGTGCCACCAGACAGCCGCTTTCCTGGTGTCACCAAGCAGCCATGGAGCACCGTGCCGTGCACCAGGACACGACCTGATCTGCAGCTCCGCTGCCACCGCCCCACACTCAGCACTCAGGACTGCATCCATCACCCACCCAGGGCTCACACTTCGCACGTATGTCGCTCCAGGTGTGATCCCCAAAGCGCAGCACGGCAAGGACCCCTCCTCCCCCCTCCCCCCCGGTGCCGGTACC
>NW_011175188.1:0-853 GCF_000146605.3 Meleagris gallopavo
AGAAAGAAAAAGCAAAAGATTATGCATATATTATTAACAAAGCCAAATCCAATGCAGGAAATAGCATTCAAACAGTCTCAAGGAAGGAAAAAAAGAAAATAAAATAGTGGCTAGAGGTTACTTGAAAGGACTTATACACATATATCAATCAAAGTTAACACAAAGAGCTACTACCACACTTTGAAGTACTGAGCTTTAAATATACACAGCAAGTTAAAGCTATGGTGTCATTAAATATTTAATGTTATTTTGACTTTAAACACTGACAAGAAGTCTATTTTATCAAAATAAAACATTAAAGAGCATTTGAACTTTTTTTTGAGATAGATTCAAGTTTAAAGCAGTCAGTGCAAAACTTTCAACTTCCAGTTTCCTGAGAACATTTAAAAAGTTCTGCTTTCCTGACAGTTCAACATTATAAAGGTATCTTCATCAAGTTTATAAAAACAACAACAACAAAAAAAGAAAATCACTCAAAATATAGTTGATCACACAGCTATAGAAAAACTGATGGCTTTTAAGTTATGTTTTTAATCATTTAAGACAATTTCTGTTTTATATTTAAACAACCTCACACTGGGGATAGTTTCATTATAAAGCCACTCAGACTACTTGGCTGTTTTTACAAAGACCCCAACAGTCTCAATGTAACCAGATCAAAGATGCTGAACTTGGAGTAATTCAGGTGACATTAAACAGAGTAACGGTGCCAGTCAGTTGTTGGAAAAAAAAATATATATTCTGCCATCCCACCTGTGTTAGAAGGATAGTTAGTTCAGATGTTCACAATAAGATATTATTTGAAGGCCAATTAACTTCATGTTATTATTTGTATTTTTTTGTAAAATTGTAA
>NW_011175189.1:0-853 GCF_000146605.3 Meleagris gallopavo
GTTTTTTATATTAATAACTTTAAAACTTTTAAAAAACCCAGCTCGTGGGAAGCAGCACAATTTTCCCAGTCACTACTATCAAGGACAGGTGATGTTTCTGATGCATTTTCTGTTGTGCAGCCCCAGCAACCATCGTTTCTTCCTGTGTGGTAATTTAAGGCAAACTTTGCATTAGCGAAAAACACCAGACCAATAGCTGTGTGGAAGGCAATGTCTGGGTCATGCTTGGCTTGCACACTGGTTGTGCTGACCACCACACACCACCTGTCAATCAGATATCTGTGGAAGGAAGCAGTACCACTTTCAAAGCCAGAGCACAAGCTAGAGGCTGCAATTTAAAAGCAAACAAATATGCCTGAAATAAGGCTCACCTTAAATAAAGTGTGTCACTTACCTTTAGGACAAATCACTTTCCACTATTTAAATATTTAGATCCCGACAGAATGGTCTGGAAATGTCTAACACATTATCTGCTTCCAAAATGATTACAGCCATGTCATATAACTTCTGCATATACGCAGAAGTTACAATATACTGTAAAGAAAGAGAAACATAAGCATTAGTTTTGTCATAATACATTTCCATTATTCATTGCTGCTACATTTGTTACAAAATAGTGACAACAAAAATAACTATCCCTTATGTAATATTTTCATTTTATTATTAGGCAACTAATAATAATTCTGTGTTCATTTCCATAGTGTACAGATCAGTCTACAGAAGTGTGTAGTTATGAATTTTAAGAGAAACCCATCACTGCACAAAATACATTGACAACTACAAACAAGCCCTTTATAATAGTGAGGAACACAGCAAAATAAATGCTTCCAGTAGCTGGGGAAAATCCTGGAAA
>NW_011175190.1:0-852 GCF_000146605.3 Meleagris gallopavo
TCCTTCAAATTTCTGCTCCAAGAACTGGAAAATAAACTAGTTTAAGATAAATTTATCTGCATGGTCTCACTTTGAATCACTTCCTATATGAAAATATTTATCCAATCAAGCTGCATTTTCATTAACATTCGAATTACTCTTCAAACAGACACAAAATATTTAGCAATAAGAAAAACAATCTACTCCACACTGATATTAAAAGGCAGTTTAAAAAATGCAGTATGTGAGAGGTTAGGAAAAAACAGCATATCTGGCCTATAGAGGTTATTTGATGATAAAAATAGCTTATAAATCAAACTGCTTGCTCTCATATAGCCTCCAGGTTTCATGCTGGTTAAACTTTGGATTTACATTTAAAACTATTCTGATCGTTAGAAAAAAATTCTTGCTGTCTTCTTTAATTTACTTTTTTCACCATTACTGTAGCTTACTACTGGCAATGCTGATGCATTACTAATACATACTGGAGCCAGAGATAACCATGTGAGCCAGCTAATGAAACACCTTGTATGGGAAGAGTTTACATAGTGTTGCTCATTTTATCCTTGCCTTTATCCAGACTAGTTAATTATCTTCAATACAATTAGTTCAAATGAACAGCAGCCGTGCAGACACAGCTGAATGTACTTGGAAAGACTTCAGTAGATTAAATTATAGCATAAATTTCTTTCTAGCCTTTAATTTCTTGGTCCTGCATACGCTGAAGTACAATTGCTTTATCTTAACTGCAGTTTTATGACGTGTTAATTAGATCACACTAGGTAATTTCATCTCATACCACATCTTTAAACTCTAATCTATATAGGCCTCTGATTTCCTTATATTTAAAATATGATTAGCAACACACACACA
>NW_011175191.1:0-846 GCF_000146605.3 Meleagris gallopavo
AAAAAAAAAGAAAAAAAAAAAGATGATAATCTTTGCTTTGCTCTGCTTTGGTCTGTGCTGTTTCTGGAGGCAGTGCCATGCCACACTGAAACACAGTGAAAACCCCAATGCCCACCAAAGCCAAAAGCCACACCAGGCATCATCCCCTCAGTGCTCCTGGGGAACAAACCCAGCTGTGTCAGGCTGTTCTAGTGAAAGGGAGAGTACAACCAAAGCACGTGGTTGGCACTTTGAGACACTGACACTGGACTTGTGGCACTGAACCACCAGCAGCTGCTGCAGGAATTGAAAAAAACCCACACGAAACCACCACCGCACCACTCGGCCTCCATCTCAAACCCACGGTGTGCAGAGGATCTGTGCCCGAGCAGCTGCTCCCATTGTCACAGTCATTATTTGCATTAGGGTTCATTACACACAAAAGGTGAAAGCCGCGCTCTTATCAAAGCCTGCGCCACGTCAACGCTGAATCGCTTCAGATAAAATGCCCACACAGCCAGAGTTAATAATTACACACCGTTTGGACCTGCTGTGTTAAAAGGAAGCCTTCCACACTGACACAGCAGCTCAATGTGCTCAGAAGTTGAAGTCATGCTCTAAATATACCATCCCATCAGTAACAGCAAACACAGCGACCTGGTGGCCGTCCTGCAGCCCGCAGCTCCGCATGGCTCCGCTCCCTTCTCACGGCATTATTCTTAGGGCTTTTGTCATCAGATTTATGGGATCGTTGCGTGTGATACGTCACAGCATCGGAATGCTTAAGAGAATCATAGAACCATAGAATGGCCTGGGTTGAAAAGGACCACAACGATCATCCAGTTCCAACCCCCTGCTGTGTGCAGG
>NW_011175192.1:0-842 GCF_000146605.3 Meleagris gallopavo
TTCCTTCCTTCCTTCCTTCCTTCCTTCATTTTTCTTAATATAGAAACATTCTTTTTCAAGTTCATCATTCTTATGTGTGTGTGTGCATATGCACATGTACATGTTTTGGATTTGTTGTATGTACATCACACAGACACATGTATTGCTTAGAAACGCATTTCATCTCTCTAAGAATGTTCATTCCTTTCCCTCCAAGGAGCCCTCCTGGCACTGGTTCTGCCTGAGGCAGAAGCCAACTCGAGATCCAGAGAGCCCAAGGAGTCAGACAACCCCAATGCCCTCCAGAACAGAAAGAAATGGAGATGTCATTTTAAGTCCATGCATCATTCCTTGAAAGTAAGCCTGCTTATTCTGTACAAGAGCAGCACAATTACTCCCTACCTTCGTGCAGGGCCAGTTCTTTGCACCTCAGCCTACCAGGAGTTCTTAACAGACCTTTGTAAGGTCTCAGGACACCTGGGGCCATCTGCATGGCACACAGCAACTGGAGGTGGCCAGCAGCTCTGTGCCACGTGGTACAGCACAGGTTCTGGACATAGGGTGCAGCAGAAAGGTAGGAAAAAATACATATTTCTTACTTACCCCACTGGATTGAATCTTAAAAGAACCATCAAAAGGTTCTAATAATTACTTCTAGTACACAAGTGATAACAGCTCTCTGAATAACTTACAGAGGAAACAAACTTTGAGGCACCATGCGCTCCTGAATATCTGTTCATCACATTTTAATGCTGATGGAAAAGAGAAAAAAATGTTGACAGCATTTTTGTGAAGTTCTACCCCTTTATGGCCATTGAAATTAAAGCTTTTATACACATATAAAGAAGCTCCAAAGGGAACAA
>NW_011175193.1:0-840 GCF_000146605.3 Meleagris gallopavo
AAAAAAAAAGAACAAAAATACATGGTGTGGGTGTAAGGAGCTGCCATCTACAGTGTTGTATGCCCCAGCAGCAAGATGATCTGAACTCAGAAAGGAGCTGGTACTCTGCCTTTGCTACCTGTGTTTGGTCACCTACACTATGGAGAATCACATTTGTAATTTTCTACTGCCAGAGCACAGCTACAGCAGAGACAGCAATAGGACAGATGGAACTCTACATAGTTTTCTTCATCTCTGAGACTCTGCCACAGCCTCAGTCCTATCACAACATCACCTCTAGTTGGGTACTGCTAGGACAAGGTTGATGCTGCAGACCTAGAATTAAAATTTCTTTTCAAGTAATCAAATATAAACAAGGAAGCAGGTCTGCTGACTACAGTTTTATCTCTTCGTTGACAGTGCAGTGACTGTCAGGACTGCAAAATCCCATCACAGCCTACTGCTGGCCTGATGGTCCTACATTAACACAATACCTCAAAGGAGACGGCTTTCTACTCAGCACAGCCTCCTTCTTTTAAGGCCAGTCAAACATTCCTGTATAATTACCTGCAATAAAGATATACCTTTATCCACAGACAGGGTTTTTTTCTGAGGCAACAGAAACTCGGCAGCATCTTCTCTGATGAACTAAGCCATGGGGCTCCCAGCATTCCTGCTGACAGTGAGGTCAATCTCAAGAAAGAACATTCTCATCAAAAGCAAGAATTTGGATTTTCACACTTTAGCCTGTCTTATTCCATCTTGAAAAGGATATAAGCCTCTTAAATCACACAGACCAATGCTACTCACTAATACATTATGGAGTGTTGTTTTTGTAAAATGTTGTTTCTCCTTTTTTTT
>NW_011175194.1:0-1053 GCF_000146605.3 Meleagris gallopavo
TAAATTTAGGGGCTTAATAGTATGTTGTACTACTTATAAGATAAACTTCTTTAGCAAAAGAGCTGTATGATCAACAAAAATAACAAGAGGACAAAGAGAGATTTATTTTTTTTTTTCCTAGATACGAGCAGTTACATTTGATATTTATTTTAAATTGTGTGGGTGTTTTAGAACCTCCAAGTCACAATTATTAGATTTTTTGACCTTCTGAAAAAGGGTATTCTTTGCTTTTTTGTTGGTTTGGTTTGGCTTGGTTTGGTTTTGCATTCTACAAAAATTGTATTCCTTTCATAACACCAGGCCTTATCTTACCATGATTCTGCATAACTATAGATAGAATATCATTCTAGATTCATGCACAAAACACTGAGTATATTGCAGTCATCAAGTCATTCTGTGTGCGTGTGTGTGTAATATGTACTACAGAGTGTGACTATGATGTCTCTATCAAAAACAGTTTGCTGTGTTTCATATTGGAAGAAGGATTCTCAAAGGTAGTATAGTATTACTCTTGCACGTTTGTCTATGCACACTGAAACAAAGTTCAAAATAATTGTCTTTTATGCAATCTCCAAAACTCAACAATATATTAACACTTCTGTCCTAAAAAGAACATTAGTGATCTGAATTACAATGAATAATTTCATGCTTTTTTGTTTATTGGCATTATTTATATTAAATAATATAACTCTTTTTTTAAGAGTACAGTTTATTATGTTAACATATTGTGAGTAAAGAAGGAAGAAACTGAAGGGAAAATCTCTGAAGAATCTTATGATGAGATATATCAGGAATCAGAAAAAAACATTGCTGAAGCACCAGACAGGTTATCAATGCACACATCAATGCACAAAAGATCAAAATTCAGTGTTTCAGTTATTTCAGATGGAGTTCATTAGCAGATGGTCTACCTAATGAACACAGAAGAGCAGGAGATAACTTTTTCTGGAAATTCCTAACAGCAATGATTCTCTGTTTTGCCAACAAGATGGAGATACAAATTTTGAAGTACTCAATGTTGATCTCAAGGTTTCTATCAATGTATAGTAAAAA
>NW_011175195.1:0-834 GCF_000146605.3 Meleagris gallopavo
ATATATGAAAGAGCAGTAAAAATTATGTCCTGTGCTTTCATTGTTTATACACAAACTACAATGATAGAAGTAATTCTTATCTTACTAATTGAGTAGAACTTCTTTTATGGAATTTCACTTAAATTTCGTGTACATTTTTCAGTCAATAAAAAGCGTTGAAATGTTGAGCAACACTAAAACAACCTAAATGCATCTTGAATTTCGACCATACCTTACTCCTGAGGTTTTATGCATTATATACTCACTGCAGTTAATACTTAAAATTGGCCTTTGAAGGATACAATCCTGCAGCTTCAAAGCACCGAGTTAGATGAGCTACCCTTTTCCAGACCTACTTTTCCTGTACTTTAAGTAAAATAGAATGTGGTGGATCAGCTGAACTCAGGAGTCCTGTAAATTATGGGTTGTTTGCACTAAGAAATAATGCTTGTTTTGGACATCAGGTGAGATATATGAACCTCTCATTCTTAGTTATCCCTCTAGGTTTTTGTAAATAATAGTACAGAATTTAACTAAATAATGCATCTGCTGCTACTAAAATGTTAAAGCTATCACACTAACCATGACTAATAGTCATTAAAAAAAAAAATGAATTCTAGCATATAGTGTTACTGTCCATAGGTTAATATGTTATTATTCACACAGTTTCTGTGTGGAATAACATATAGCTTCTTCCTTACTTTCATGTTCAATTTATGGAGTTGTGAAATGAATTTTATAAAATGAAAATATAGCAAAGATTCCTTTACAAATTGGAGCAGTATGACAAGGAATGTTTCTGGTAGATACTTTTTTTTTTATAGGTATGGCTTTGGGTTAAATTTTTTAAAATTA
>NW_011175196.1:0-833 GCF_000146605.3 Meleagris gallopavo
AAAGCTTAATTTGCTTGAGAGGAAATGCATTTATTAGAACACTGCTTATTACTTGAAGAACCTAATTTCTGACCAGCATACAGTTTGACCAGGCCCTCTAAGCAAATTTCTCATTCTGACTACATTAAGTGCATTCAGTTTGTTCCAGCTCAACTCTGTATGAGCAAAGTTTCATTTACCCAACACCAAAGATGTTGTTAGGGAATAAACACGTAAGTTATGATGAAACAGATATAGTGTACTGTCTCCCATGGATGGCATAATGAAACAGAGACTAGTGTAGCAGCAGGAAAGGAAAGGGAAAGTAGCAGGAGTTGGAGATAGGATTGTATAGATATCGTGAGGACAGAACCAGGGGTCTGGGTATCCCAGGGAAAGAGCAAGAAAAATGCATATCTGGGAAGAAATGGGGATAAGATATGGGAAAGAAGTCTGGGACTGGTATAAGTAAAGTTCTGAAGCAGTAACTTGAGGCAGGGTGAGGAGAGGGGTAGAATATGGCTCAAGCACACAGAAGGCGGGATGACATTGCACTGACTGAACTCTGCGCCCAGCACATGGCAATGAAAGTAATGGCAGAGTAAATAGATAATCTGCAGATACTTGACCAGAGAAAGGGTAAGAAACAAACAAACAACACTGTGTACCAGCAACACTGTGATACAGCAATGCTTATGTCCCACCTCACCAGTAACTTAAATATATCACAACAGAAGAACATGAAGTACTTCTCTCTATGGCATGATACCATACAAGAGGAAAATGTGACACAAGTTTCCACTATATGCAGAACTTTGTTTTAACCACCTTTCCCTTCTTCTCCCAAACAAATA
>NW_011175197.1:0-833 GCF_000146605.3 Meleagris gallopavo
AAAAAAAAAGGAAAGTCCAATAATTAACAGACTAATCCTGGGATCTGCATTCACTTTCTTATTTTTGCACCACGGACTTCTGTAGGATTCTTTGCAGGTATTGTTGCTTTATTCTCCTGAGATACATCTATACTGTGCTTCCATCATCATGTCCCAGTATCCACATATGTCATGTGTGCGAAAAACCTTTTAGCTCTGTGTATGCCCACTGTTTCTGTATCTCTTGATACTGACTAAGAATACCTAGATACTCACCTGCAATGGAGCTCTGGTGCATACAGTAGACAGACAGATTGCCTTGCCTATCAGGGACCTTGGAGACAGTGAAGCTCAATTGAGTTAGAATGCAGCAGCTGTATCTGTTCCTCACTCTCTTATGGTTGTTCCATGGATCTGTGATTGTAACCTACTCCAAGGGTATTAAAATGTCCTGGCATCTTACAATGTATTGCATTGATTAGCAAGTCACAGCTACCATGGTTTCACAGAGTGGCTGAGGTTGCAAGGGACCTTTGGAGATCATTTGCTCAAACAACTAAAGCAGATTGCCCAGGACTGTGTACAGATGACTTTTGAAGATCTCCGAGGAGAGAGACTCCATGACCTTATTAGGCAAACTGTGCCAGTGCTTGTAGTCCTCAAAATAAAATTGCTTCCTTATATTCAGATGAAACTTTCTCTGTTTGTTTGTGGCTGTTGTCTCTATTTCATACCATTACCCTAGTAATATCACAGAAGAGTGTTAATTTTGTTAGCATCCTGTTTCATAAAGAGAAAGCACATATCAAGTGTGGTGGGTTTGTTTGGTTTTTTGTTTTTGGTCTTGTTTTGTG
>NW_011175198.1:0-1044 GCF_000146605.3 Meleagris gallopavo
CGGGAGAGGAGCTCTGCAGAGAAGGACCTGGGGGCCCTGGTGGACAACAGTTGGCCATGAGCCAGCAATGTGCTCTGGTGGCCAAGAAGGCCTATAGGATCTTGGGGTGCATTTAAAAGGAGGATGGCCAGCAGGTCAAAGGGAGGTGATCTTTCCCCTGCATTCTGCCCCAATTAGGCTGCGCTTGGAATACAGTAGTCTTTCTGGGCTCTCCAGTACAAAAAAGACAAGGATCTCCTGGGGAGAGTCCAGTGGAAGGCCACAAAGATGCTAAAGGGCCTGGAGCACCTCTCTTATGAGGAAGGGCTGAGCGATCTGGGTCTTCTCAGCCTTGAGAAAAGAAGACTCAGAAGTGATCTCACAACATTTATAAATATCTTAAGTGTGGGAGTCAAAGGGACAGGACCAATCTCTTTCCAGTGGTCTGTGGGGACAGGACAAGGGGAAAAGCCATAAACTCGAACATAGGAATTTCTGCACCAATATGTGAAGGAACTTCTTCACAGTGAGGGTGATGGAGCACTGGAACAGGCAGCCCAGAGAGGCTGTGGATTCTTCTTCTCTGAAGATTTTCTAGACCTGCCTGGATGCCTACCTGTGTAGCCTTCTGTAAGGAGCCTGCTTTGCAAGGTAGTTGATCTCTGGAGGTCCCTTCCAACACCTACAATTCTATGATTCTGTGAAAATGTTAAAACATGCAAAAAGTCATATTCAGCTGCAAAAATGCTGATCTTCACAATTCCTGAGAAATTTACTCAAAATACAGTACAGAGATATGGTAACGTGTAAATTTGGAAGAGAACGTGAATTCCAGATGGTGAGTTTAGAAGTAGAGATTTCAAGTTAGCCTGGTTTTATTATGTATCTTCCCATTATGAGTATGTTCAAATACTATTGTTTGTGTGTAAGATATATGAGAACGATTCTTACTTAGAACAGATAACAAATGAAAATTTTATTTTAATACTGATAATCCAGGATCAGTATTTGAGAACAGTTTCATCAGTTTCCCAGAAAGCTACAACATTTATATCCAGAACTCTT
>NW_011175199.1:0-872 GCF_000146605.3 Meleagris gallopavo
ATAGGGTGGGGGGATCCATGGGGGGGGGCACAAAGGGATGGGGACAATGGGATCAATGGGATCAATGGGGTTCAATGGGACTCAATGGGACTCAGTGGGGCTCAATGGGATCAATGGGATCAGTGGGGCGAAATGGGATCAATGGGATCAGTGGAGCTCAATGGGATCAGCGAGATCCAATGGGATCAATGGGGTTCATTGGGACTCAATGGGGCTCAATGGGATCAATGGGACCCCAGTGGGATCCAATGGGATCAATGGAGCTCAATGGGATCAGTGAGATTCAATGGGATCAATGGGATCAATGGGGCTCAATGGGATCAATGGGACTCAATGAGATCAATGGGGCTCAATGGGATCAATGGGCTCAATGGGATCAATGGGATCAATGGGGCTCAATGGAATCAATGGGGCTCAATGAAATCAATGGGGCTCAATGGGGCTCAATGGGCTCAATGGGATCAATGGGGCTCAATGGGACTCAATGAGATCAATGAGGCTCAATGGGATCAGTGAGATCCAATGGGATCAATGGGACCCAATGGGGCTCAATGGGACCCCAGTGGGATCAGTGGGGCTCAGTGGGACCCAATGGGATCAATGGGATTCACATGGGATCCAATGGGATCAATAGGATCAATGAGACTCAGTGGGATCCAATGGGATCAGTGGGATCCAATGGGACTCAATGGGATCAAATGGGATCAATGGAACCCCAGCGAGACTGAATGGAATTCAATGGGATCAATGGGACCCAATGGGGCTCAGTGGGACCCCAGTGGGATCAATGGGGCTCAGTGGGACCCCAGTGGGATCAATGGGACCCGATGGGGACAACGGGACCTCATGGACCTCAATGGAGACAATAATGG